>NC_048298.1:169517455-169780142 GCF_013100865.1 Trachemys scripta elegans | reverse complement strand
ATCCATCGTCTACAGCCAAGCACTGAGGTACAATCGCATCTGCTCCAACCCCTCAGACAGAGACCAACACCTACAAGATCTTCACCAAGCATTCGCAAAACTACGATACCCACACAAGGAAATAAAGAAACAAATCAACAGAGCCAGACGTGTACCCAGAAGCCTCCTGCTACAAGACAGGCCCAGAAAAGAAACCAACAGAACTCCACTGGCCATCACCTACAGTCCTCAGCTTAAACCTCTCCAATGCATCATCAGTGATCTACAACCCATCCTGGACAATGATCCCTCACTTTCACAGACCTTGGGAGGCAGGCCAGTCCTTGCCCACAGACAACCTGCCAACCTTAAGCATATTCTCACCAGCAACCACGCACCGCACCATAACAACTCTAACTCAGGAACCAACCCATGCAACAAACCTCGATGCCAACTCTGCCCACATATCTACACCAGCAACACCATCACTGGACCTAACCAGATCAGCTACAACATCACCGGCTCATTCACCTGCACGTCCACTAATGTTATATATGCCATCATATGCCAGCAATGCCCCTCTGCTATGTACATTGGCCAAACTGGACAGTCACTACGCAAGAGGATAAATGGACACAAGTCAGATATCAGGAATGGCAATATACAAAAACCTGTAGGAGAACACTTCAACCTCCCTGGCCACACAATAGCAGATGTAAAGGTTGCCATCTTACAGCAAAAAAACTTCAGGACCAGACTCCAAAGAGAAACTGCTGAGCTCCAGTTCATTTGCAAATTTGACACCATCAGATCAGGATTAAACAAAGACTGTGAATGGCTATCCAACTACAGAAACAGTTTCTCCTCCCTTGGTGTTCACACCTCAACTGCTAGCAGAGCACCTCACCCTCCCTGATTGAACTAACCTCGTTATCTCCACACTGATATATACCTGCCTCTAGAGATTTCCATTACTTGCATCTGAAGAAGTGAGGTTCTTACCCACGAAAGCTTATGCTCCCAATACTTCTGTTAGTCTCAAAGGTGCCACAGGACCCTCTGTTGCTTTTTACAGTCTCAGAATGTGTGTGTCCAGCAGAATGGGAAAGTTGGGTGCTTTCCTGACCTAGTAAGACCTATTATTATGGGCATCATTACCTGGACTGCTGGGATCAAGAAAGGAGAGATTTATGTGCATTGTCCCAAGACAGTCACAGGATGAGAGAGAGTCTTTGGTACTCTTTCCCTGCCTACTCTAGCGGGAAGATAATTTATCAGGGCCCTGCGACCACAGTATAGGGAGAGGAAAGCCTCAGTGGGAGGGAGAATAAGTTGTCAGCGGCTAAGGAGAGAGGAAGAGACAGAGACTAAACATCATTTTCCCCTCCCTCTTCTCATCTCCTCTGTGTTTTACTCATATCCTTTCTCCTTCACCACCAGTCTCATCCCAAGCACGCTAACCAGGATTTTATTCTAGTGATTCACTGTTTCATCCTAGATTTTTTCAGAAAAAATATATTCTTTATTTTTAGTTGAAATTAATATCTATTACTATTCTTCTAGCGAGATGGGCAAACAGTGTAACAAATGACCTGAACAATCACCCTAAAGTTTAATCTAATCCAAAATGAACCTCTTTAGTTTGAAAATGTTATGTTTTTCTTCCTTATCATAATTCAGTAGAGCTATGTGAACAAACAACTTTTTGGTTTGCTGGTCAAACCAGGGGGAGAAATAGTTTGGGATCAACTGGAAATTCTTCTGTTTTCGTGGCAACACAAAAAATAATTTTGTCAAGATTTCTGGCATGTTGAACTGAACAACAAGGGAAATTTGGAAATGTCATTCACAAAACAGGGGCTAGTAGTAACCCTCTTATATGCTAGAGGCCTGTGGTTGGAACACTCACCCAGGATATAGGTAACCTGCATTCAAGCCCCGACTTAGCCTGATGCAGAGCAAGGATTTGAACTTGGATCATTTATATTGCAGGGGAGTGTGCTTACCACTGGGCCACGGGGCATTCAGAGGTGGGTTTCTCCTGTTGAAGCATTGCCCTCTCCTCAAGTGTTTTTTTTTTTTGAATGGCACTTAAGTCCCTTTACAAATCTAGCTTGAAAGATAATTTTTGGTCAAACTATTTGGTGAATTCATGTCAAATTTGCCAATAGTTTTGGTCAACCTGAAACTGTACTTTTTTTCCCCAAGTACATTGTTTGTCTGAAACATTTTGCCCATTTCAAAAATTTATTCTTAAGTGAGTCTTCACTTTCTGGTTCCAGAGGAGCAAGGTGGCAGAAAATGCCACAAGAATGGCTAATATCTCTCAGCACCTTCAACCTGGTCAGAGGTCAAATCACCTGATATTTCATGACAAAGTTTCATATGATTAGCAACCCCAAATCAAACGTGTGGTTTGCCTTTCACTGTAATGGCTGGTCCACGCAGAGATAGCAACCTACTGTTGCTGCCCAGTTTGGAGTCATTCCTTTAGCTGAAAGAAGAACAGGAGTACTTGTGGCACCTTAGAGACTAACAAATTTATTAGAGCATAAGCTTTCGTGGACTACAGCCCACTTCTTCGGATGCATATAGAATGGAACATATATTGAGGAGATATATATACACACATACAGAGAGCATAAACAGGTGGGAGTTGTCTTACCAACTCTGAGAGGCCAATTAATTAAGAGAAAAAAAACTTTTGAAGTGATAATCAAGCTAGCCCAGTACAGACAGTTTGATAATAAGTGTGAGAGTACTTACAAGGGGAGATAGAGTCAATGTTTGTAATGGCTCAGCCATTCCCACTCCTTATTCAAACCGGAGTTGATTGTGTCTAGTTTGCATATCAATTCTAGCTCTGCAGTCTCTCTTTGGAGTCTGTTTTTGAAGTTTTTCTGTTGTAATATAGCCACCCGCAGGTCTGTCACTGAATGACCAGACAGGTTAAAGTGTTCTCCCACTGGTTTTTGAGTATTTTGATTCCTGATGTCAGATTTGTGTCCATTAATTCTTTTGCGTAGAGACTGTCCGATTTGGCCAATGTACATGGCAGAGGGGCATTGCTGGCACATGATGGCATATATCACATTGGTAGATGTGCAGGTGAACGAGCCCCTGATGGTATGGCTGATGTGATTAGGTCCTATGATGATGTCACTTGAATAGATATGTGGACAGAGTTGGCATCGGGGTTTGTTACAAAGATAGGTTCCTGCGTAGAGGTTTTGTTCAGTGATGTGTGGTTGCTGGTGAGTATTTGCTTTAGGTGGGGGGGTTGTCTGTAAGCGAGGACAGGTCTGTCTCCCAAGATCTGTGAGAGTAAAGGATCATCTTTCAGGATAGGTTGTAGATCTCTGATGATGCGCTGGAGAGGTTTTAGTTGGGGGCTGAAGGTGACAGCTAGTGGTGTTCTGTTATTTTCTTTGTTGGGCCTGTCTTGTAGGAGGTGACTTCTGGGTACTCGTTTGGCTCTGTCAATCTGTTTTTTCACTTCAGCAGGTGGGTATTGTAGTTTTAAGAATGCTTGATAGAGATCTTGTAGGTGCTTGTCTCTATCCGAGGGATTGGAGCAAATGCGGTTATATCTTAGAGCTTGGCTGTAGACAATGGATCGTGTGGTGTGTCCTGGATGGAAGCTGGAGGCATGTAGGTAAGTGTAGCGGTCAGTAGGTTTCCGGTATAGGGTGGTATTGATGTGACCATCGCTTATTAGCACAGTAGTGTCCAGGAAATGGACCGCTTGTGTGGATTGATCTAGGCTGAGGTTGATGGTGGGATGGAAATTATTGAAATCATGGTGAAATTCCTCAAGGGCTTCTTTTCCATGGGTCCAGATGATGAAGATGTCATCAATGTAGCGCAAGTAGAGTAGGGGCGTTAGGGGACGAGAGCTAAGGAAGCGTTGTTCTAAGTCAGCCATAAAAATGTTGGCATATTGTGCGGCCATGCGGGTACCCATAGCAGTGCCGCTGACTTGAAGGTATATATTGTCCCCAAATGTGAAATAGTTGTGGGTGAGGACAAAATCACAAAGTTCAGCCACCAGGTTAGCTGTGACATTATCAGGGATACTGTTCCTGATAGCTTGTAGTCCATCTTTGTGTGGAATATTGGTGTAGAGGGCTTCTACGTCCATAGTGGCCAGGATGGTGTTTTCTGGAAGATCACCGATGGATTGTAGTTTCCTCAGGAAGTCAGTGGTGTCTCGAAGATAGCTGGGAGTGCTGGTAGCGTAGGGTCTTAGGACAGAGTCTACATAACCAGAGAAGCCTGATGTTAGGGTGCCAATGCCTGAGATGATGGGGCGTCCAGGATATCCAGGTTTATGGATCTTGGGTAGCAAATAGAATACCCCTGGTCGGGGTTCTAGGCATGTGTCTGTACGGATTTGTTCCTGTGCTTTGTCAGGGAGTTTTTTTAGGAGATGGTGTAGTTTCTTTAGGTAATCCTCAGTGGGATCAGAGGATAATGGCCTGTAGAATGTGGTGTTAGAGAGCTGTCTAGCAGCCTCCTGGTCATATTCCAATTTATTCATGATGATGACAGCACCTCCTTTGTCAGCCTTTTTGATTATGATGTCAGGGTTGTTTCTGAGGCTGTAGATGGCGTTGTGTTCAGCATGGCTGAGGTTATGTGGCAAGTGATGTTGCTTTTCCACAATTTCAGCCTTTGCACGTCGACGGAAGCAATCTATGTAGAAATCCAGTCTGTTGTTTCGACCGTCCGGAGGAGTCCATGCAGAATCCTTTTTTTTGTAGTGCTGGTAGGGAGGATTCTGTGGGTTAGTATGCTGTTCAGAGGTATGTTGGAAATATTCTTTGAGTCGGAGACGTCGAAAGTAGGATTCTAGGTCACCGCAGAACTGTATCATATTCATGGGTCTGGAGGGACAAAAGGAGAGGCCCCAAGATAGGACAGACTCTTCTGCTGGGCTAAGAGTATAGCTGGAAAGATTAACAATATTGCTGGGTGGGTTAAGGGAACTACTGTTGTGGCTGCTTGTGGCATGTAGCAGTTTAGATAGTTTAGTGTCCTTTTTCCTTTGTAGAGAGGCAAAGTTTGTCTTGTAAATGGCTTGTCTAGTTTTTGTAAAGTCTATCCATGAGGAAGTTTGTGTGGAAGGTTGGTTTCTTATGAGAGTATCCAGTTCTGAGAGCTCATTCTTAATCTTTCCCTGTTTGCTGTATAGGATGCTGATCAGGTGGTTTCGCAGTTTCTTTGAGAATGTGTGACACTTTAGCTTTAGCTGAATTGGTAACAGTTTGTGTTTTGGTGCTCAAAGTCCCACGTTTAAACTTGCTATCAACCTGCAGTGGAGACTTATACATGAATATTTCAGTTAGGCTTTGGAGACATTTGGTTGTTTATCTAAACTTCACTCAATGAAGTATTCTTTACTTGGGTGCAGAATTTTGTGACCTAATTCACATCTTTCATATAGTTTTATATATTAAGAGATCTTGATTTCCATGACTAGAAACCAACCTCTACTGGGTCAAGACTGAATTTTTACAGCTGTACATTCTTTGTCATGCCATAGATACATTCCTACTTGCAATAACAATTATTTGTAGACTGTACTGTAGTTTCACTAAAAGAAATAATTTCCCTCTGTGTCACTTAAAAAAAAAATCTATAATTATTTAGCAAAGACATATAGTGTAATATTATTGCTGGTTCTATAATCTATTACTTGATAAAATAATTTTATGAACTAAAATGTACGTTTAATTATTCAGTGTGCATTGATAAATTCTTTCATACCATATTTAACAGTAGGAGGTTCTTTTGTAATTTTATGAGCTTAGCAGGAGCAAGAAAACATTTTATCCTTAGATTAATAATGTAATTACTACCTCTGTCATATCTTGCTGTAGTTACTCATGTTATTTTTTCTGTTAATCAAAAAGGCAAGTGTTTTAAAGTTATACATCTGTGGGAGTAACTCAAAGTTATGAAAAGAAGAATTATTTTGCAATATAAATGTCAAGCAATTTTGAATCCCAGGAAATTAAGAGTTTAAGTAAATTACAGATTTTCAGTGTTAAACTAGTGCCCTGGGGTACATTATTAAAGCTTCACTTGGGAATTTATTAATATTGTCATTAGCAATAAAGTTGGGCACATAAATCCCTATGTACAGCTTTGAAAAATAACCACTCTGAACTAAACAGTTAATGTATTATTGTTACTATTTATAATAAATATTAAACCTCAATATTGTGTTACTGTGCTTGAAGAATTAAAAGTGAGCAGCAATGGTTTAAAAACAAACAATTTCAGATTTTAAATTACTAAAGGGTGGAATCCTGACTATTGAAATCTGTGACAAGAGTCCCATTGACTTCAATAGAAATAGGATATCACCCATAGAACAAAAAGCAACAGATTCTGCCAGCTGTACTCATACTGTGCAGTACTTTATTCCTCCAACAGTCCTGTTGTTGTAAGGCTGGGAGAATCTGCTCTCACCTAAAGGAAAAAATCCATAAATCCTTTAGAAACATATTAAGATGTATTTTTTTTATTTGTCCTTGATGTTTGAATTTTTTTCAGATGGCTCTTGATGGCCCCTGGGCTGAGGACCAGACCAAAGCTTGTGTGTCACATAAGTCCTTAAGCTTTCAAATAGGGCTTGAGGGGAACTTCCCCATAGGTATTGAGAGATTTTTGCTCCATTTCTTTCCAGTTGCCACTTATACATTATACATTAAAAGAGGAAGGCTTTTCCCCAATCCCCAAAGAAATGTCTTTAATTCCTTCTAGGTTACCCCTGCTCGCACTAGTCTGCTAGTGCAGATACAGCACTTGAGTCTTGGTCCTGTTGAGTCCTTTGCGGAAGGTTATGTGTGTGTGAGAGAGAGGGCTCTGCATAATATAACAGTACGTCAGGAACAGCAGAATGGCAACCATGAAAACCTGGGGTCAAATGTTCACCTTGAAGACTCAGAGCCATTCACAATGGGAACTCGACCCAGAAATTGACCTATTAATTTCAGATATAGGCAGGTAAGTCAATCTGGATAATAGGAGAACTGACCCAAGGAGTTGAACCAAATCTTAAACGAGGCCCAGATTTTCAGATTGTGAGCACCAATGTGCTACAGGTGTGGAAGTCTAGGGCACACAGGAGTGTATGAGTACTTTGGACCACATGGTTCTTACACTTTTTGGAGGTTTAAAGAAGTTTGATTCAATTAGCTTTTTCATTAATTTTATGGCTACCATTTTGACAAAGAGTGAAGTGTCTCAAAGTTCACATAAAAGAAGCTCTTTTTGCTGGCAATGTCACCCACGATTCACATATGCTTGTGAATGCTTGTGGAAAACCCCACATCTCATATGCAAACACCTCCTGAGGAAAAAACAGTCATTTCACGCAGCTCTAATGATGGTTTGCCAGTGTTAAATTAATGGCATCCTGGGGGGGGGAAGGTAATAACATTTTCTCTGATTAACCTAACTGGCTTCAGGACTCTGCTGCAGTTCTGCTCAAATTCATCAGCAAAACCATTTTTTGTATAGTGCCTTGAGTTGGAAATCTTGATTCTCTAACAGCCAAGGGGAGAAATGTCAATTCTCAGTGTTCTGTTGGTTTCTGTAATTAACTATGATTACAAAATACATTTATTGTTATAAGATTTAGCTGCGATGTAAGATCCAATGATATACCATAAATCCTCAAAATAACTTTTCACATCAACAAGTCATCCATTTGCCCTTCTTTGAGAAATCAGTTGTACATCTCCAATACCAGAGAAGCTGTAGAATAGTAATAATTAGAATTAGGATCTTAAACTCTGAAATGTGACATAATATACATAGCTCAAGTCAATGTAGCTGCCAGTGGAGAAAGGTCCAGCTTTTATAAAGAAAACATGAAGTGTGTCTGTTGGCAGATTGCATAACTTCATTTCATGTCAGAAGATACCTAGAGTCCTCTTAAAAGTAACTGAACAAAAAAGAAAATTACAATGAACATTTACTTCAGAAAATTATCTTCCTTTCACAGTACTACACCATTTATTGTGTGCACTCTTTTGGAAAAAAAGAGTAGGAATAATATTCCTAGGATTTCTGTGCAATATGAAAATGGAATTCAATGGAAATGTAAACAAAGGAATATGCTGTAACCAAAAAACAGGGCCAATACAATAAGAAAAGTGATGGACAAATAAGTGATTCAAGTTGCCTCTCAAACATACTGATAATGGATTAATTTTCATTGTGCATGGATTTAAATTACTAATACTAATATTTCAAAAGTATTTTATGAACAAAAATTGCTTCACACATCTTTGAAATGCAGTCACCTCTGGGATGAAATGTGAATGCCACATAGCAATACTACATGACAGATTAAGACAGGATATTAAGATGAATACAATATCAACGACCAAATCCTGCTCAATTCCTAAAGTTTTACTCTACTTTTTTGGGGAGTTTACCTGAATAGGGACTGAGTGAAAATGGAATAGAAACTCCAGTATTTGGCCATTTGCTTCAATGATAGTAATTGCTTAAATAAAGTGAGAAGTATTTAGTCCCAGATTGAAAATACTAGGACAATTTATGTAAAGAAACCACACAGAAATTACCCTAATTGGAACTTAGCAAGGGCAGTGGCACTAACTTCCATTTAACTACCTCGTATAGTAATAGAAATTGGGGCAATCCTAAATGACACTGAAATGCTGTATAAGACTGTTGTGATGCAGGGCACTTGGAAGTTTAAACAGCCATATTAAACACCTGCCACAAAGTGTTTTTCTTGAATCGCTAATACCAGTCAGCTCACACCCCAGCATCTAAAGAGGGCAGTATTTAATATTCACAAAAGTATTATATCTAATGGTTCAATTAATTAATAACTGGTCTTGTCTCCATGGTTTCTAGCCCACAACAGAGCAAAAACTCTGAAAGCTAATCCCAATTCTTCATGGGAAATTTTTTAATTGCCTCCTTTTTGGCAGCTGTGGAAGGCCAGGTCAGCCTGTTTGTACAACTGGCTCTTGACAGTAATGTCAGGGGACCCACTAAGCATATTCAAGGAGAACTCAGATGTCCTGATATGGACCTTTTCCTGATGCCAACCTCTCTTCTCTAGTGTAGTGGGAGGTAGAAGGAAAGGCCTGTTACACACAACTGTTCCTGTTGAAAGTTAGAAACGGGACCACTCACCCAAGGCAGAACAAAAGAGGGCCACAGCCAAAAGGCTAAAAATGAACAAAATCCTGCCTATTGGTGAGAATGAAATCCTCCAATAGCTCCTCCCATACAACTATTTTTATCTTGTATCAATTTTGTGTGAATAAATAACAAAGGATTTATAGAATGGAGTGGTGGTATAGCCGGGTGGGTCCCAAGATATTAGAGAGAAAAGGTGGGTGAGGTAATATCTTTTACTGGACCAAATTCTGCTCGTGAGAGAGGAAAGCTTTTGAGCTTACACATACCTGAAGAACAACTATGTGTAAGCTCGAAAGCTTGCCTCTCTCACCAACAGAATTTGGTCCGGTAAAAGATATTACCTCACCCACCTTTTTCTTTCAGAGGATTAATAGCACTATCTAGAGCAAACACAGAACCTAACTCTGCAAACACTTCCTCCCAGGCATAACTCCAATGAGACTACTCGCATGCCTCAAGGTAAGCACATGTTTAAGTGCACAAAGTTGCTCAATCAGGTTGGTGTCCCCAGCACCTTCCAGGATTAAGTGTGCAGTGCTTAATGTTGTGTAGTCCAGCTGGTGATTTGAACAAGTTGTTCTCCATTATTCAGACTAGGATAGAGATGATTAGTTAGCATTTTGGGGGATAGCTGGTATGACTCCTATCTGTGCTATGGACACAGGCCTGCAAACACTTCTTATCTGGATTATGTCCCAATTCAGGAAAAATATCACTGATCAGGACACCACTCAAGCCCATGCTTAACTTTAAGCATGTGCTTAAATCCCATTGGCTCTGAAGTCAACAGATTTATGACATGTTTAAAATAAGTACATTAGTTCCCCCTCCTACTCCAAAGCTGGGCTTCGTGACATCAGTGAGACTATTCATGGTAGTAAGCACTAAACCCAACAGAAACGATTGCAGAATTATACCTATTGCACAGGTAGGAGCCATACCAGCTTCCTCACAATGTCCTGCCCAGACAACTGAACCTCAGAGTGAAAAAATGGAAGTCTAGACTTAGACCATTAAACTCATGTTCATTTTGAGCTAATCTAATATTTTAAATTAAATTGTTAATTTTTTGTTCTGGGTTTGTAGAGCACCTAACACAATGGGTCCATGACTAGAGCTCCTAGAAGCTACTTCAATACAAATAAATAATAAATAATGAACCCAAGTTTGTAGAAGTGTGAGGAGATTCCACAATCCTACTGTCCCACCCAACCACTATTTTGAAACAAAAATCGGGGATTATCCAAAACTGGCAAAACAAATTGTCCTATTTTTTGCAGTGATGTAGATAACTGATACCAGCCTCATGTTTCCATAATTCTTAGATCTTTAAAATTAACTGAACAGCCAAAGTTGAGAGGTTTGTAATTTTCACCAATTCAGTGTTGTGCGCTGTGGTGTAGAGAAGCTCATTTACACAAGTTCTCCACCTTTCTGATAGATTTGTGTCTTTTAGACAAATACAGACTCCTTTTTTTTTTTCCTTTTTGCTCTCCTTCTAACGGCCTTCTGTCTCAGGCTGTCCTACTAAACAAGTTAGTTTTCCCGGGGCTGGGATTTGTGACATTCTTTGGAAAGATTATACCCCATATAAAACTCTCATATGGCAAATACATTTAAATAACCTGGAAACAGCATGATAAGGATTCAACTAATCCTACATATTTAATGTAAATCTCTTGTGATGCTTCTGTCTCCTATGTTAATACAAAGCTGCATTAAGAAATAGGAATTTACTGTATTTCAGAGATGATTTGTTTAGAAATAAGGTAATCTCACAACCAGAGAATATTCATTAAGATGAAAATCCATGCTGAGCTATTCAGTACATTACATATTCCTTGATGAATTATCCCCTAGTTATTAAACCCAGGTCTCCCAGTCTGACAAAATATTCAATAAACTCCACACTCACCAGAATTTACATTTTCCACCAGTTCTTCCTAGTCAGAAGTTTTATGCAAATACAATTTTTTTAAAGAGTTTCACACAAAAGGAATCAGATATCATGTCTTTTTAAAATGGACATATAACACCTACTCAATAAAAGCTACCATGAAGAGGTAATGGACTATATAAACAGGGTCGGGCTTTTAAAAATTATTTTTTTCTTTGTAAATCAATCCAGTCTTTGTTCTCTGTTGTTTAAGATAAATCAGGAAATACATTAATCCTTTTACCTTTATAGTAGATAATTGTGTGTGTCTGACTCTGAGCTAATATTGTACAATTTCTCGTCGATTTTGCTGTGTCAGCTATCTGCAGAGCAGGGACAGCACACAGAGGGAACACACGCACGCAGCCAAGTGATATCAACATAGGAGAAAGCAGAGCACCACACCGGTAGCATCTGACAATACAAGATCTGATTTGGATATGGATAGAGATCTCTTTAATATTTTTCATAAAGTAAATACTAATGGGAATTGTTGGATCATGGAGACTTTAACTTCCTAGATATAGACTGGAGGACAAGTGTTAGTAATAATAATAGGGCTCAGATTTTCCTGGATGTGATAACTGATGGATTCCTTCCCCAAGTAGTTACTGAAACAAGAAGAGGTGATGCCATTTTAGATGTGGTTTTGGTGAGTAGTGAAGACTTCATAGAAGAAATGGTTGTAGGGGCCAACCTTGGTTCAAGCGATCATGAGCTAATTCAGTTCAAACTAAATAGAAGGATAAACAAAAATAGATCTGTGACTAGGGTTTTTGATTTCAAAAGGGCTAACTTAAAAAAATTAAGGAAATTAGTTAGGGAAGTGGATTGGACTGAAGAACTTGTTGATCTAAAGGCAGAGGAGGCCTACAATTACTTCAAGTCAAAGTTGCAGAAACTATCAGAAGCCTGCATCCCAAGAAAGGGGAAAAAACTCATAGGCAGTAGTTGTAGACCAAGCTGGATGAGCAAGCATTTCAGAGAGGTGATTAAGAAAAAGCAGAAAGCCTACAAGGAGTGGAAGATGGGAGGGATCAGCAGGGAAAGCTACCTTATTGAGGTCAGAACATGTAGGGTTAAAGTGAGAAAGCCCAAAAGCCATGTGGAGTTGGACATTGCAACAGGAATTAAAACCAATAGTAAAAGGTTCTATAGCCATATAAGTAAGAAGAAAACAAAAAAAGAAGTGGGACCTCTAAACACTGAGGATGGAGTGGAGGTTAAGCATAATCTAGGCATGGCCCAATATCTAAACAAAACTTACTTGGCCTCAGTCTTTAATGAGGATCTTAGGGATAATGGCAGGATGACAAATGGGAATGGGGATATGGAGGTAGATATTACCACATCTGAGGTAGAAGCCAAACTCAAGCAGCTTAATGGGACTAAATCGGGGGCCCCAGATAATCTTCATCCAAGAATATTAAAGGAACTGGCACATGAAATTGCAAGCCCATTATCAAGAATTTGTAATGAATCTGTAAACTCAGGGGTTGTACCGTATGACTGGAGAATTGCTAATATAGTTCCTATTTTTAAGAAAGGGGGGGGGGGAAGTGATCCAGGTAACTACTGGCCTGTTAGTTTGAAAAAATGTCTTGGAAAAAAATTTGAAGGAGAAAGTAGTTAAGGACATTGAGGTCAGTGGTAATTGGGACAAAATACAACATGGTTTTCCAAAAGGTAGATCGTGCCAAACGAATCTGATCTCCTTCTTTGAGAAGGTAACAGATTTTTTAGACAAAGGAAATGCAGTGGATCTAATTTACCTCAATTTCAGTAAGGCATTTGATATGGTTCCACGTGGGGAATTATTAGTTAAATTGGAAAAGATGGGGATCAATATGAACATTGAAAAGTGGATAAGGAACTGGTTAAAGGGGAGACTACAACGGGTCATACTGAAAGGTGAACTGTCAGGCTGGAAGGAGGTTACTAGTGGAGTGCCTCACGGATCGGTTTTGGGACCAATCTTATTTAATCTTTTTATTACTGACCTTGGCACAAAAAACGGGAGTAGCTAATAAGGTTTGCGGATGCCACAAAGCTGGGACTTATTGCCAATACAGAGAAGGACCGGGATATCATACAAGAAGATCTGGATGATCTTGTAAAGTGGAGTAATAGTAATAGGATGAAATTTAATAGTGAAAAGTGCAAGGTCATGCATTTAGGGATTAATAACAAGAATTTTTGTTATAAACTGAGGACACAGAGGAGGAGTAACAGAGGAGGAGAAGGATCTCGGAGTATTGAGTGGTCACAGGATGACTATAAGCTGCCAAGGTGATATGGCCATGAAAAAAGCTAATGAGGTCTTGGGATGCATCAGGCGAGGTATTTCCAGTAGAGATAAGGAGGTGTTAGTACCATTGCATAAGGCACTGGTGAGACCTCATCTGGAATACTGTGTGCAGTTCTGGTCTCCCATGTTTAAGAAGGATGAATTCAAACTGGAACAGGTACAGAGAAGGGCTACTAGAATGATCCGAGGAATGGAAAACCTATCTTACCGAAGGAGACTCAGAGAGCTTGGCTTGTTTAGCCTAACCAAAAGAAGGCTGAGGGGAATATGATTGCTCTCTATAAATATATCAGAGGGATAAATACCAGGGAGGGAGAGGAATTATTTAAGCTTAAGTACTAATGTGGACACAATGGATATAAACAATGGCCATCAGGAAGTTTAGATTTGAAATTAGACAAACGTTTCTAACCATCAAAAGAGTGAAGTTCTGGAACAGCCTTCCAAGGGGAGCAGTGGGAGCAAAAGACATATCTGGCTTCAAGACTGAGCTTGATAATGGATGGAGGGGATGGTATGATGGGATAGCCTAATTTTGGCAATTAATTGTTCTTTCACTATTAGCTGTAAATATGCCCAATGGCCTGTGATGGGATGTTAGATGGGGTGCAATCTGAGTTACTACAGAGAATTATTTCCTGGATGTCTGGCTGGTGAGTCTTGCCCACATGCTCAGGGTTTAGCTGATCGCCATATTTGGGGTTGTGAAGGAATTTTCCTCCAGGGCAGATTGGCAGAGGCCCTGTTGGTTTTTCACCTTCCTGTGCAGCCTGGGGTGTTGGTCACTTGCTGGAGGATTCGCTGCACCGTGAAGTCTTTAAACCATGATTTGAGGACTTCAATAGCTCAGACATAGGTTAGGGGTTTATTACAGGAGTGGGTGGGTGCGATTCTGTGGCCTGCGTTGTGCAGGTCAGACTAGACGATCATAATGGTCCCTTCTGACCTTAAAGTCTATGACTCTGACTCTAGTGTCCTGGGTCTGAGAGACACAACCACCCATTGCGTAGCCCAGCCCCAGAGTGGAGCAGGTAGACTCCTTGATTACACTCAGGCTGTTTTGCTTATGACCTCCTGGCAGTCCTTTAATGGGGTAGTCCACTTCTTCACATAAGCACTTTGAATATGTTTAGGAGAAAGCAAAACCATCTTCCTAAAGATCCTAAAAACAAGTTCTCTAAAGCCACCAATATGTGGGGGGGGAAAGATTTCATGATGTTGAAAGGAAATCTGGCAAGTTAACTAGTACTTTATGATGCTTAATTGATTTACTTCATTCTCAACTTTGCACATGAACTAACATGACATTTCCCCCTTATTAATATGAGAGCTTTGCTCTGGCAGTGTGGAGAAATGAACCATAAAGCTTCACTGACCAGCTTTCCCAGTACACCTCATTCCTAATATTCTATTGGGCCTTTCCCAAAGCAGCAACTGTAAATTATATCTAAGCCATGCTCGCCATTTACACCTCTAAAACCAAGGCAATTTAAAGTTAAATAATTTAAGAAGGGCAGTTTCTGCTGCAAGAGGAAGTACTATCAAAGTTGTTTCCCAAGTCCTGATGCATCTTCCTAAACACAAATCATATCACACGTTCTTTTCTGTTCTGATGTGTAAAACACTTGCCCCATGGCCAGGATGTAGCATTAGTCTGCCTTCAGAAGGTGCATAGGAGGAAAAGGAGCGATTGTGACACCTACAAGACAATGAAAGTATAGGATGGCTCTAAAAGAAGCCCCCTGATGACTTCTGTATCAATATAGATGAAACATAAGTGGGAGTTTTCCCAGGCTGCTCAAGGCTGGCTTGATATAGCAAAATGAGTCTGAGCACCATGTTCCCTCCCACTCAGGCTATAGCCAGCTCACCCTCCCATCCTCTTCAGTACCATTCTGGACTGCTAACAGAAAAGAATCCACCCTAGGTCAGAGCAACACAGGACTAGTAGCTCTGAGGGAAAAAGGGGAAAAGTAGCATGATGGATCCTCTGAGAAGTAGTAATTGAAGATTGTAGTATAATGCATGTTTGTGGGAACTGAATTAAACTTGTACTGGCATTGCATCCTTAATTCTGACATTTCTTAACTTTTCAAACTTAATAATATTCTTTAAACTTAGGTTTCCTATGTTTTTAAAACAACAAATTGAAAACAAAAACAGAAATTCTATTATATATTGTTATATTGATAACCACTTATATCATCAGTAAGTTTGAAATCTTTAGATCCACTGTGCAGATCTCTGCCACTTGAGCTAATGGAGTAACTGATAGCAGTAACAGGTTGTCATCCTCTATGTAGATACATTTTGTCTTTTCCGTTCCCTACTCAATTCCATTCTCCTTACCGACCTACCCCCAGTCTCCACTCCTCAGGCTTCTAATCCCTGTTCCAGTCTTCTTGACCAGCCAGTCATCATCTCCATCACTCTATAATGACTATAATTAATGTATTTCTTAAACAGTTACTCATCATTACACTCACTACCTTAGAACCATTCTTGTCAGAACTCTTTGGTTAAGACTGAGCTGAGTTTTGCTGTCAATACAGGGTTTAAATTCTCAGTGTTACTTAAGAATAATAGAGTGCATTTTTTCATAATTACAGTACTTACTCTTTGAGTATGAAATGAATTTTCAGAGACTTTACAAGTAAATCCATTAGTTAAGTTATGAATGAACACAAATTAAGAATTGTAGGTTTGGATGTAATTTTTTTTGTCCTGAATTTTATTAGTAATGAAATAACCTGGACATTTCCTACTTCCCACGGAATTACATTATTAGCAATTGTATTTAATTGTTATGATCACACTGACTGTAGGCATGGCCAGGTCAACAGTTCAGGTCTTTACTGGGTGCATTGTGATATCAGAGAGAATTCGACAAATCATGACCCTTCCTCTAGAGCTAACTTGCATGATAGAGTAGGAGCAGTTTGAATAGGCCATTAGTGGGTCAAGAGTTCTCACTGGTAGATTTGGCCCAACTGTCATTGCCCTTTAAAAGTTCCATGGGAAAGCCATTAAAACCAAAAGAGAGGGTGACAGATATAAAAAATTAAGAAATGTAACAATGCTAAAGATGCATTTTCTGTAAGAGAGTTTCTTTTGAAAAATAATGGGGATTGTACACTCAAAGACATGTAAATATTAGAGGAACAATTTACAATATTCAGTTTGCGAGTTTGCGCTTAATTTCAAAACAGTGGCACCTTTGTAACATTAGAAACAAATAGTGTTATGTTGCTATAGCAATGGGAATGGCAAGACTTCAGGAGTGGAATTGAGTGACAGAATAAATTCTGTTGCAAGCTTGGTTTTCAAGCAGGAAGGTGAGTTCTTATGAGTGAGGTGGTTGTGATCAGAGGCCACACTGCAAGGGTCCCATCCGCAACAAACTCAGTCCATTTGTCACAAGAGTTGTTTCATAGCTGCCATGGTAGGGTGCTTGCCTGAAAATATCTGTATGAGTGCAGCACATAGTACCCCTTATCTTTCTCCATCTTCTATATTCCATTCCTGAATGTCAACTGCATGGATGGTTCAGATTCCAAATTTCAACTTTCCCCCCCATAAAATAACTAAACAAAATTGATTTGAAAAAGAGGGCCTTTCCTGTCCCAAGGCAATCCAAATTAAAATCAAATCACGAAACAGTAGAAAGTTGGGGGTTTAGTCATAAACCTGGGAAGAACTGGGATAATTAGAAAATAATTACATATTCCACTCCTCAGGGAAGTTAACACAAGACACCCACAAAATCCTACATAGATCAGAGTGATGAGGCCTACTTCCTGAACAGAAGTCCTCTTTTATTTCAAAAACTGTGATTCTGTAGGTCTCCAGGTGGAGTGTTAGCCTGAGGAGATATATTTGACAGCAGGAAACTAGAGTTCACAACCACTAAGAACTGAAGAAAATAAATTAAGGACAAAACAAACAAGTAAACCCATTTCTATCTAACAAACAAAAGTGCAGTCAGAAAAGGAGTGTAAGAGAGCTCTATCACTGCAAAGGCACTATGGTCCATTGAATGGGGGGTGAGGAATCTTCTTCCCATTCAAGGGCAGGAATATTGTCAATTTATTAGTTAACTGGAGAAAGCAATATCCCAGGCTTTCCCAACCCGTGTCGGTGGGTAGCAATCGATTTATCCGGGATCGATATATCGCGTCTCGTTAAGACATGATATATCGATCCCTGAACACACTCACTGTCGACTCCGGAACTCCAGCAGAGTGAGCGGCGGTAGAGCAATCAACGGGGGAGCCGATTCCGTGCCATCTGGACCCCAGGTAATTCGATCCAAGATACTTTGACTTCAGCTACACCATTCGCATAGCTGAAGTTGCGTATCTTGGATCGATCCCCCACCCTAGTGTAGACCAGGCCAAAGGGACAACAAAAGGCAGCAAATGAAAAAGAAAAAAAAAAAAACTCAGCAAAGGGAAAACAGGAGACAAAGTGCATCTGCAGTCTGGGATTACTGAGAGCATCTCCAGAGCAGTCAGGAAAGAGACGACACATTCCAAGAGCTAACCCGTGATGACAATACTACAACAAAAATTGGAAAGGACCCAGAGAATAACTGGGAAGAATATCTATAGCAAGAGTATCCCTGGTAATAGCCCCAGAGAAAATAAATTGTACAAACGTGGAAAGCTGCATTGATTGGACTGGAAGATTTCAACATTTACGGAAAGTTTCAGTTTTCCATGAGACTACAGAAAAGACCAGACCCCCCTAAAGGTGCAACAGGGGAGTCCCCTGCCATGAGGAATCCCTGGGTAGGGCAGAGCCATCATAGGAGCAAAAATTAGGTTATCACTGTGAATAGGACTAAACCTATAGTCAAGATAGGCGTGTTGAGAGATTTCAGGAGTACAAAGAATCGTAGGAACGACCCCCTACATGGAAAATTCATAATTCAATTTGGCTCATATTATACAACTGTTCACAGAGCTCCTTCTTGAACTGGGGATTACATACAG
Organism: Trachemys scripta elegans; assembly: GCF_013100865.1. NCBI lineage: Eukaryota > Metazoa > Chordata > Testudines > Emydidae > Trachemys > Trachemys scripta. The sequence continues at coordinate 169,761,730 of NC_048298.1, read as the reverse complement.
AGGGCATGGGATTACTGAGATAAAGAAGCTCCTGATGTTTCCATGTATTTGGTACAATATTGTAACAAAGCAGAGACAATGGTAGTAGCTGGGGCCCGAACCTGATATACGGTAACATCAACAGCAGTGAACAGTTAAATTGCTTTAATCTCCAAAGACCTAATAGAAATAGAGCAACTATGCACTCAAGATGGAATGAATAAATATATAAATTGCAGGAACTTGGGTGTGCAGAGGACTTTACATGTAATTGATGGGATGTGGCGTTCATTAGATCACAGGCCTTTCTTCACCCTTCTTGGATTTAAAAAAAAAAAAAGTCACTGGAAGAAATCTTCAGAATCCAATGATTTCACCTTAGACGTGCACTTTACATACAAAATTGTAGGCACCACACACACAAAAGGTTATAACAGGAAATACACATTATAGAACTCTATTTCAAAGGGGGAGAAAGGTGTCCCAATGACTATTTAATTACTTATACAGGGTGGAATAACTTAAACAGGAGAGACTGAGAAAGCCCAATCTCAGACCTTTCTGTATCCAAGGGGTAAGGGAACTCTTCTGCCATGTGGTAGACCCAAGTTAAAATCATTTATCTATATCGAGAGGGTCTGGGGGGGGGGCGAAGAGAGGGAAAGGGGATTTGAACCCATGTTTCGTACATCCCCGGTATGTCCCCTAACCATGGGGCTAAACTTTATGAAGGGAACTACTACCACCACCTTCTCCTTCCTACTTCTTGTTTTGTGAATCTATCCCTTTAAAAACACCTGGAAACAAAATGTTTCAGGTCAAACAAATGTTTCTTTCAACCTGAAACTGACTTTTTTCAATTTGCTAAAATTTTACATAAATTTTCAAATTTGTTTTGACTTGAATGAATTTTCCACCCCACCCCCAATGGTCAGTGGGAACCTCCCGCCTCAATAATGTATTCACCTGGATCTACTGTGGGATATGTTTGGGTAAATATGATAACAAAAAAGGCATACAAGGTACAAAAAAATATGTTTCTTAAGTATTTATAAGGCATATGAAAAATTCTGCATATTTTGATTATATCCCTCTCCTCGAATTTGATATGTTGCTTCTCTTGAAGAGGATAAGGAGGGAAAGACTGAATTAACAAGATGTGCACCTCCTATCACCCTGATCCCTTTCTCATATACTGTGTCCTGCTTCAACTATTTTATCTGTTGTCAGTTTAGAATGTAAGCTATTTAGGGAAAGGACCCTTTTACGGTTACAGCACGGATGGGTCCTGATCTTGACTGGGACTCCTGGAGTTATTACAATGCAAATATATGTTTTTGTATTGAATAAAGCCTGATCTAAGCAAAATAAAACTGTTCACATTTCAAGCAAAATGAAGATAATTCAGGAATAATGAGAAGACTCTGGATGATAATCAAGTGAGAGAAAATTCAGAAATATTCTTGTAAAAGTTACACAGCCAGAAAACTCATGACTCCACCATTCCGACATAAGGTGCAGAAGATGGAAAGTGCCTCAGACAGCCTAGGGGCAGTTCTTAGAAAACATCAACAAAAAAAGAGAAGCAACAAGTTGCCTTCATTTTCTAACTCCTAATAGAAGCAGAACGATTTTGAGTTCTACATCAGAAAAAGAATTCACTCATTGGCACACATATGTGTTCAGTTTACTGGATGGGTGGAGAGTGCACTATCAGAACTAGAACACAGGCCTTCTTGGATTCAAATACTTGGACAAACTTCCACCTAAAGTACCAAGAAAGATGTTGACTGCCCTTTCAGAGGAAGAACAGGATTTTTAAAAGCATGTTTGCGTGCATGTTGACTCTAATGCAAACTATCCCAAAATCCATCACGCATTTACACCTCATGACTTATCATTTCTTACAAAAGAGGCTGGGGATATAGGACAGAAATGTCTGAAAATTTGATTCCCCATAGGAAGGACTATAATCATGCAAAAAGGTCTGTTACTGAGGCAACAACACTGAGGAATATCAGTCTTCTCTAGCAAAGTTCATACTGAAAATTCATAACGGAGTTTAGTGCATAAACAAGAACGATAGATGGACTCTTCATCACACCCAGAATGAAAAAAGTGAGTTCTGAAAAGAGAAATCAAACGAAGAAGATATGGTCAGTACTAATCATCAGCTTGGATTTGATAAGCACAAGGAAAGCTGGTCACAGGCTTTCCAGCAAACAATAAGTAATGTGGCAAGGCACCTCCTTCATCTCGCCAGAACAAGCACTTCCCCCTCTGGCAATGGCAGTCCTGGGGTAAATCAGCCCCACCCCACTCTGGGCAGCATTCGTCCTCCCCCATTCTGTGCTCCTTTGGCCATATTTCCTGGGTAGGCCTAAAGGTAGGCCTACGGGATGATGCTCCACCAAACAAAAGGGGAATAGTCCCATAAATACAAAGGTGATACCTTCCCCTGTCTCCTCGCTGGGGCTAGGTGTCACCCAGTAGTCTGCCCTGGGGTGTTAGTCCTTCCCCTAGCAAGCACTCAGGCTTGTCTGCTTCCCCGATGTGGAGGAGCGCAGCCTCCCCTCCTGGAGAAGCTTACTTCCCTGCTGCCACTAGCCTGATAGCAGCTTGTCTCTCTCTCCCTCCTGGTTTTAAAAGGTATCAGGCAGCCCTTTACTAGATCCAGGTGTTCCTAATTGACCTGAGGTAACCCCTTCTCAACTCATAGGGAAGAGGGTCTTTATTCTAGGATATCTACCTTCCCATACTCTCTTGCAGCCATCCGGCCTGACTTTGTCACATATCCCCCTTCCCTGCTCCACACTATGGGGTTGGGCTACTTAGGTCGAAAACTAGTGTACCCATGATAGGCCATCAGCGTTGGCAGGCCTGACCCCTGACCTGTGTTGCAACCTGAAGTGAAGGGTTGTAATGACAGGAATCATCTTGTTACCTTTGCATTTCCTTCTTTGTTCTGGTGCATCCATTTCAGGGGGGCACGGTCAGTGACGAGTGTAGTCCTCCGTCTGAGTAAGTAATATTGGAGGGTTTTCATGGACCCTTTTACAGCAAGGCATTCCTTCTCCACAACAGCATACTTTTGTTCTCTGGGCAGGAGTTTCCTACTAAGGAATAAGATTGGGTGTTCTTCCACTCCCACCATTTGCAAATGTATGGCTCCCAACCCGACCTCAGAGGTGTCTGTCTGCAGCAAGAACTCCTTCTCAAAGTCCAGGTTATTAGCACCAGTTTACTAAAAAGGGCGATCCTCAGATCTGCAAAATCTTCAGCTGTGCTGATCCATTTCACTATGTCTGGGCCTCTGGCTTTTATCAAATCAGTCAACGGGTATGCTCTGGTAGCAAAGTAGGGAATTAATCGTCTGTAGTACCCAACTATCCCCAGAACTGCTCTGACCTGTTTCTTCCGGATCGGTCGGGGCCAACTTTCTATTGCCTCTAATTTTTTCAGTTGGGGCTTCCCTATACCCTTTCCCAAGATGTACCCAAGGTATTTGGTTTCTGCTAGCCCTATTGCACATTTGGAGGGATTTGCAATGAGACCTGCCTTCCTTAAGGTGTCCAGTACCACTTCCACCTTTCCTAGGTGTGTCTCCCAGTCTGGGCTATGTATGACGACATCGTCAAGGTAAGCAGCCACATAATTGCCATGTGGATGTAACAGCTTCTCCATGAGCCGCTGGAAGGTTGCAGGAGCCCCATATAGCTCAAAAGGGAGGTCAGCGTACTGGTACAATCCTTCTGGTGTCTAGAAGTCTTCTCTTTGGCCTCCTTGGCCAGAGGGATTTGCCAATAACCTTTGGTTAGGTCAAGGGTGGATAAGAATCGTGCTTTTCACAGTCAATCAAGTAGCTCATCTATCCGAGGTATGGGGTAAGCATCAAACTGGGACACCTTGTTTAATTTTTGGAAGTCATTCCAGAATCTCATGCTGCCATCTGGCTTAGGTACCAGGACAATTGGACTGGACCATTGACTATGGGACTCCTCAGTGACTCCTAGCTCCAACATTTTCCTAACTTCGGTCTTGATCTCCTCTCTTTTTGCCTCTGGGATCCAGTATGGCTTAACATTCACCTTTATTCCAGGATCCGTGATGATGTGATGGTGAATTTTTGTGGTCCTGCCTGGCCTTTCTGAGAACATGTCGTGGTTTTGTAAAATCATACCGATGACTTTGGCTCATTGTTCAGTGTCAATTCAGGGGATATTCCCACCTGCCCCTGAGGTTTGCTTCCTTGGGGTGGTGTCTCCACGGTGACAAGATGAACCTCCCTGTCTTGCCATGGTTTCAATAGGTTGATATGGTAGATCTGTTCTGGCTTTCAATGATCAGGCTGTCAAACTTTATAGTCAACCTCCCCAATTGCTTCTATTACTTCATATGTCCCCTGCCATCTGGCCAGGAGCTTGCTCTCTGCTGTGGGCACCAGCACCATTACCTGATCTCCCACTTGGAATTTCTGGGCCATTGCACAGTGATTGTAATAGATCTGTTGGGCTTCTTGTACCTTCTTCATGTGTTCCCTCACTATGGAGGTGACTTGGGTTATCCTGTCCTTCATTTGCAGAACATGCTCAATGATGCATTTCCCCTGGTTAGGCTGTTCTTCCCTGCCCTCCTTGGCGATGTCCTGTATGCCGCGGGGGTGGGTGGGTGTGGGGAGGGTTTGTGACCATATAACAGTTCAAAAGGGGAAAATCCGGTTGAAGTTTGGGGGACCTCCCTTATAGCAAATATCAGGTAAGGTAATAAGGTATCCATTTTTTCCCAGCCCAACCCACCACTTTCTGCATCATGGTCTTCAGTGTCCTATTAAAGCATTCAACGAGGCCATCGGTATGTGAATGGTGGACTGACATTGTTAGGGCCCATATGTGGAGCATTGCACACAAGTCTTTCATCAACTTGGACACAAAGGGGGTCTCTTGATCCATCAAAATTTCCTTGGGTATCCCTACCCTAGAGAAAATTTGGATTAATTCCTTAGCTGTCGTCTTGGACATTGTATTTCATAGGGATATGGCTTCTGGGTATCGAATAGTGTAGCCCAGTACAATGAGCACACTCTGATGGCCCTGGGCCGACTTCTCCAGTGGGCCTATCAGGTCTACGGCTAGCCTCTCTAAGGGGGTGTCAATAATTGGCAATGGCACTAAAGGGGTTCTTAAGTACGGCCGGAGGCCATGCAACTGGCATTCTGGACAGGAGGTGCAATATCGTCAGACATCCATATAAACTCCTGGCCAAAAGAACCTCCAAAGGAGTCGATCAAGGGTTTTATCCACCCCAGATGTCCTTCGAACAAATGACTATGAGCTAGGTTCAACACTGCCCTCTGAAGCCTTCAAGGTACCAAGAACTGCTCCACTTCTTGCTATTGCATTCTGACTACTCTGTATAATAGGTCCCTTTTTATTATAAAGTATGGCCCTAGGCCTTTGGTTTTCCTCTCCACTGGGACCCCATTCACCTCAACTACTTCTTTCCTAATGTTATCGTATAGCAGATCATTGGCCTGATCCTGCCCAAAATTCTAAAAGGAGGGTCCAATATGTCCAAACTCAAGGGGACCTATTTCTGTTTCTCTCCCGGGGGGGCCTCTGCGGAACTGGGTCCAGCGTCGTGCCCGTCAGCTGGACCAGACTTCTTCCCTATGAGCACAGCCTTTCAGTTCTGAGCCAAGATTCTGATTCCCAACCTTTTATCTGCCCTCCTTTCTCGCCTAGTCTTCTGGGGCTTCCCACCTGTAGAGAATAGATCCTGGGTGAATTCATGGAAGACTTGTAGAGGGCTAGCTACTGGGGCCATCATATTGATCCCAGGATCACTACCCTCCTCTGACTCATCTACGGAAAGTAGGCCTCCAAACCCTTGGAAGTCTCATCCTATGAGGACCGGGTATGGGAACGCCGTCACTCTTGTGGTATTCCCCTGGACCTCAATTTGTACAGGGATGGTTGACAGCACCGTGTACACAGGTTATTCCTATGCGCTTGGCCTGAGAAAGCTGGTCCCACCCCTTAATTTCCCTGAGATCAGCGTGATGGCACTCCCAGAGCGCACTAAGGCAATGGTCCACTATGCCATTCATCTTAACTAGCCGCGTGTACCTATGGGGGAGCCATCGTGACACCCACAAGTTTTATTAAGCCACATGGATCTTCAGGAGCGCCCAGATTACATTGCATGAGCTCCTCCACATTAGGACACTGGGCCACTATATGTCCTGCTTCCCCAAATGCATAACACCTATATCCTACTCGGGGTATTCCCCTATTCCTTGGGCTATTGGACCTTACCTCATGACCCTCTCTCCCCAGTTCCCCAAGCCCCTTTGTGGCCTCCGGCCACTCTTCAGCCTCCTTCCTCCCCAACATAGTCCTGTGCGGCACTTTGGAATCTAGGCCCTCGGGGCGGGGACTGGCCTTTTGACCCAGCGAATCTCTTCCCCAGTAGTCTGAGTAAGTTCTTTGGCTGTTAAGTGCCTCTCTACAAGGGAAAATAACTCATCACAGGAGGACAGATCATTCCCCATAGGTCAGGTGGTAGTCCCCTCATGACCTTGTCCAACACTATGACTTCCATAATCTTCTCTGGGCTGTGAGTTTCAGGGCCCAGCCCCTTCCATGTTCAATGGATCAGGTCAAATAGCTGGCACTTCGGTGCTTTGCCATTCCAGTACCTCCACTCAAGGAACCTCTGGGCCCTTATAGCTGTTGACACCCCAGATCTTGCCAGGATCTCCACCTTCAACTGGGGGTAATCTGTAGCTGCTTCAGGCCTCACATAGGACCGTTCTCTCAAAGATAAGGAGCTATACCTTGACATCATCTCCTACTGTCATCTTTTGTAGGTAACTACTTGCTGGTAGGGACCAGGTCCCATCATGGGCCTGCTGCCTTCCTCTGCCCTTGGGCCGCCCCCTGCAACTCCAATACCTATTAGGCCTTATACTAGGCCTGCAGCTTGGGAGGTTTCCAGGCCAGAGCTTCCCAGCTCCTCTGGCCTTCCCCCAGCCCTGCTCCCCAGAAGCCAGGCCCCTCCCTTTCAAAGGCTAGAGAGAGAGTCTCTGCCAGTTCCTGACTCACTGGCCTTTTATAGTGCCAGCTGTGGCCTGATTGGGGCATGGCCACAGCTGTGGCTTTTTCCCCAATCAGCCAAGGCTTGCTGCTTTCCTATCAGCAGCCCTCCCACAGTCTCAGCCCTTACCCAGGGCTGATTTCAAGCCCTGCAGGGCAGGAGCGGGAGACCACCCCGCTACAGGAGCAGTGGGCACTGTCTGGGGTTCTCTGCTCGGTGTTCCCGTCAGGTTCCCTTCATTTAGCCCGGTGACCTCACTCCTGTTCCTGTTATTACATTAGTTGTCCCCCGTAATCAGTTGGTTTTCGGGTCCTGTAGATCTTCCCCTTAGGCTAGGGGGGGAAAATCCTTTAGCGGTGGGTGGGCTTTGCCTGCCCACTTCCCGGAACCCAATAAGTACAGGCTAACATATCTGCCTTCCCACACCCTCTTGCAGCCATCTGGCCTGACTTTGTCACAGTAAGCAGAAATAAGTGGACTCCAGAGGATAAGAATATTTCTGAGAAAATTCATATGCATCCAAGTTACACAGTCGCTCAGAGATAATGACTTTTCTTCTGGCATGATAAGATATCAAGGCCAAGAATATATAGTGTCTATTGTATAGTCATATGGCTTGGGAAAGTCCTTAATCAGTTTCACCAAAAGTAGCAAACAATTGTGCTGTCCTTTCCTGACACTAGTCAGAAGCAGGGTGACATGTGCACCTATGCCCAGACATTTAGCCAAATGGGTATGGAGAGTACAAGCCTTGATTAGCCCCCCTTCAGTGAAAATAGTTGGAGGAATTTCTGTTTAGAATACAAAGATGTCATCTCAGACAACTGCACTTTAACTACAAACATAATCTGTATCTATAAAGATGCTAATAGTAGTACCTGCCCTTTCTGAGGAAGAACACTATTTAAGAAATGAGTCCCTGGATACGTTGACTCTTTGACAGAGAATATCTTCAAATCCACCATCCAATCAGAACAGAGTATGGCAGTTGAAAAGAGAGATAACCTAACCTATGAATCACCTGGTCTTGCAAAAGAGGTCAGAACAATCTGTGGATTTGATTCCTCAATACAGGCAATGTAGCTATGATAAAAGGTGTGCTTTTGATGCAAAAACACAGAGCAATATTATAGTCTGTTCTGGAAAAGTTGCCCCTGAAAACTGACACATGACTCCTGTGCGTGAAGGAGCCTGATAGAAGAACTCTTCTCACCCTGAAAATGAAGAGTTCAGGAAGAAAAATCAGATGTGAGGAAAACATGGTGAATACTAGGAATGGGCTTGAATCTGATCTAGCCTTTAAAAAAACAACAACAGACAAGACATCTAGTTACAGACTTTTCAGCAAATAAAGATACTTCATGAGTAATACCAGAATTCAGATGATGAGCATACATCTGAAAAAGTTCATGCGCATGGTTATATAAGTTACACAGCTATTCAAAGGGTTACTGACTCCATCTGATCTGACACCAGGGAGGCCAAGGCACAGAAGACGGTAGGTGTATGCCCAATCATATGAACTCCAGACAGTCCTTAAAAATTCCACAGGAAAAAGGGAGTGGCATCAAGTTGCTTGCATTTACTGAAGCTTCACAAAAGAAGAGCAGAAGCGGGTACATATTGGGAAAGTTGGGGACAGATGTGGGTGGGGAAAATTATTCATATTAATACCAACAAATTGGTTTGGAGACTTACTGGATATATATGAAGCTGTCATCAAAACAGAACACAAGCCTTCTTTGGCCATTTATAGATCTAAATGGCTGGCTGAATTTTTTGAGAATCCAAAGATTTTATCTTTGGTACTGTCAACTCTTCTTCATGCAGTCTCTCCAGGAATCCCAGCTTTTTCCTCACTGGTTCCCTTCAAATTGTCTGCAATTAGATCAGTCCATAAACTCTTATCCTAAATTGCATCTATGAGCCTTTAAACACCAGGGCTTACAGTCTCCTTAATGGTTTCTGAGAGGTAGCCTGGCATTGGGCTATTACTCCTCTGTTGTTCCAGGCCTTTCTACCTCCCATTCCATCTCTGTCTCCATTCCTTTATACTTGGGCTTGTTTCCTTGATTGGTCACAGCCATGGATACATGTATCCATGACTGGCAGTTCTGGAAGCTGATGTATGATCAGCCTGGTTGCCTATAAGCAGGGAAGACTCTCCTCTCCCTTCACTTAGTATGGGGTTTGTAAACTCCTACAAACTCCTACAACTGTACCTACAAAATACAAGTGTCAAGAAATATGCTAATATTAGTAACTGCCCTTTCAGAGGAAGACCAGGACTTTGAGAAGTGAGTCCAAGTGAACATAGGAGCTGGAACTGGGGGTGCTGCTACACCCTCTGGCTTGAAGTGGCTTCCATCATATACAAGGTTTATAGTTTGGCGCAATGATCTCAGCATCTGCACTATACAATTTGTTCCAGTGCCCCTGCAAGTGCATGTTTTACTGCAGCATAGACTATCCCCCAAACCAAACTACCACCCAACCACACTAGACAGCAGCAGTGCAATATAGCCATCATCATGTCTCACTGGCCCTTGCAAAAGCGGCTGGGGACATAGGACAGAACTATTTGTGGAGTTTATTTCTATTGGAAGGAATGTAGCAATGGCAGAAGGTCTGCTGCTGATGCAAAAACACAGAGGAATAACATAGTTTTTCCTATCAAAGCTGCTGTTGGAAAGTGACTAGGGACTCCAAGACAAAGAAATGTGATTAAATAAGGGGCTGAAATTTGATATAGAGAAGAATAAAAACAAAACAAAACTTGGTCAGAGTTTATTCCAGGAAAGAGAGATATTTTAAAAGAAATAAGACAGCTCCAGAGCATAAGCAAATCTCTATGAAAATGTAAATTCATCCTTATACAGCTACACAATCACTCAGAAAATTAATGACTCTACCTGCTCCTCTATGATACTCAAGGCTCAGAAAATGGTCAGGGTGTGTAGTGGTCCCTCATTATTCAGTGGTCCAGCACCAAATGAGCTCCAGGGTTCTCCTCTTATACTTCCTGTCCTGTCCCACTACATCCAGCAAGGGAGGCAGGAGGGTGTGGATTTGGCTTTGCCCACCAGGGGAAGGGGAGTGGGTCCCTTTCTGTCCAGTCTGGAGGGAGGCCACTCCACCTCATTGTACGCTAGGGCATTTTTTAATCAATTTCAACAACAGAGAGGCAGAGTTTCCTTCCTGTCATCAGGCCTAACAGAAGCAAAGCAGTGGTATATGCATAGGGACCAAGTGACCTTCTCCGTTGGAGCATATGAACTGGAACCATAAACTCCCTGAACATTAAATCTCACCAAATGAGGGTCAATCTATCCTCATCATCATATCCACTCATTATTATCTACACCCGAACATAGCCACTTTATGAACTTCATACCCTCATATTTCAATGTCTCTACTTTGACCCATCAACCTTTTACCCCCAATCAGGGATATTGCAGATTATGTATTCCTCATGCCACCTTATCTTAAACCAAACTTTGCACCCTCGATAATCTGTATGTTACTCCCTGATAACCAGAAACTTCTATGCTCAAACTCTGTTCACTATTTTTTTTAACATCATCTTAATAAAATTTTTAATCTGTGATGGATATAAGGTTCTTGATTAGACTGTCTTTAATCAAAATGCCTGGATGATATTGTGCCTAGTATCCAAAATCAACACCATTTATCTACAACAATGTGTTCCAAGAGAGAAACTAACAATAGAATTTCCCTTTTTAGATCCACTTATGCAGTCTTTGTCAATGGAGCGGCAGGGATTTGAGAAGTGAGCCACTGTGCTTGTTCACCTATATTTCAGTGAATATTCCAATAGCCAACAACAGCGATGTTGAAAATTAACTAAGGTCACCAGTGTATAAACAAATGTCAAACAACAGCCCTTCAGTTAGTATGGCAGTTCAATGTGTATATAAAAATAGTAGGAAAATGCAGTATACTGCGACCTTAACTGCCAGAAGCACTGATGTCAACATCTTCTACAGAGGCTTTGCAGCCTGTCACATTCTTCTAGAGCAAGAACATTGTAACAACGTTTTTCTCTGAATATAATGAAATGGCCAAATTGGAGGAAACAGCTCCCTCTATAATACATCATTCATATAAAGCCCATCAGCACTTCAGTTGTCTGCTGCAACTTTTGCTGATTTTCCAAAGGCTTTGATTTCAAGCACATGACCAGCTTTTCTCAGAGTCAGAGGAAAGAACAATGAGAATTTTAAACCACTTTTTTTTTAAAGTGCCAAGGAAATCCAAACAGTATAGTTATTATTTGCATCATTGGTGTCAGGAATTTCTGTAGCATAACCCTTAACTTTAGTTTAAGTGACCTAAATTGGCATCCTTCATAAAGAAGAAGGAAGAAACATAATAACAGCCAAAAAACAAACAGCACAACTACACTGTTATCCGTAAAGCTAACAAGTTATCTGAAATAGAACATTTTTAATAGCTTATTTTAAATAACATGGCAAATTTTTTGTTAAGCAATCTAAAGTCCCAATATTTATTACTCACTTCATTATTTGTATTGCAGTAGAGCCTAGAGTGCTCCAGCTCCGTTGTCCTAAGCCAGCAGTTCCCAAATTGTGGGTTGAAATTTAAAGCAGAGTTGCTCCATCAGCAGATTTGCTTGCAGCAATCCCAAGTGTTCAGAGGATGCCATTTTACAAAATCACATCCTCCACACAGCGTGACCTCATACGCACTATACTTGTGAAGTCATGCTGAATGGAGGACTATTTTGCTCTATTGTGGAATGAGCCATTAAACTAGTGTTTATTAAATCTCTGTTGGTGTACAGAACAGTCATGATTTATGTTCTCAGGCTTGCCATCTGAAGGTGTTGTGTAGGTTTTCTTTGAGGACGGGGACTGATATTGAGTCATCACTTTGTGAAAAGTGATAGGGTGTTTTTGTCTTTTTTTTCTTCATTTTTTCTCTGTTAGTTAATTCAAGAGCATAGTGATTGTCTTGTTTTACTCAAATTGCACTTGTTGGGGCATTTGATGCACTGGATGAGCTATACCACATGTTGGTGTGTCTGTGGTGGTTGCTGGATCTGTGGAGGTAGGTGTGATAATCCATAATTTTTTTTATATAGTCATTTGTAGGGTTCAATTGCTGAAGCTGACTGTAGTGTCCAGGAAGTTGATGCTGGTGCGGCAGAGTTCTAGAGAGACTTTGATATGTGGGTAATGGTTGTTGAAGTTGTGGTGGACATCTATGAGAGAGTTTAGGGTAGTCTGTACAGAGGATGAAAAGATCATTGATGTACCTCAGGAATATTGTTGGTTTTGTGTTGCATATCTTGGGACCAACACGGCTGCAACACCACTGCAAAACAGGATCTTTAATGTCCATCATAATTTTTAAGGTCACATTGAAAAGATGAGTGGTTTCCAAAGTAATAGGAAATTTGAGTTCCAATAAGGGGATTCTAGGGAAGGGATTTTGGGAGTGAGCTGGTATGCTTTTCAAAATGTATGTGCAAAATATGACAACTATTCTGGCTTCAAAAAGAATTTAGTTATCCATCTTAGTGGATGTTTCCTAGAGTGCTATTCAGTAGACCACTATATATATGGGCTTCAGAGAAACTGACCAACAGAGCTCTAACCTCTCATGGGTCTTTGCCTCAATCTTTTCTTCAATAACAGTTTGACATAAAAGCAGGAGTAGTCTTAAGATAATGTCTCAGATTGGGGTCCTACAAACTTTGTGCTGGAATTTGGAGATGATCTCTCCTGGAAAGAGAGGAGAATACTCAGACTGTGGTATTGCCAACTCCATCTATTAAAAAACATTAATCGGTCCCCCTAAATTATGAGATTTTTAAACCAATTGTGTGCTTTTAAAAATGAAATGTGGGTGTGTTTTGGCCTTCCGTCCGATTTTTTTATGTTCCTTGGGGAAGCCATCTACCTCCAATTTGTATGCAATCTTTTCAGGTTCGATACTGAACATTAAATCCATGAACAAAAGAAATGAAATACTCGCTGATGGTTGCTTGGAGGGAAATTTTATTTACCATCTCCTAACCCTTGAGTGGGGGAGCTGCCATTCTATCCCTCTCCATCCTCTTCCCTTATCACTAGCCTGACACTTCCTTCACAACTCATCTCCTGCCCCACTAATTTTCTCTCCAAACTACCACAGTCTTTTATATTTCACATGACCCCTACATTAATTTACTCCATTATTTCCCTTCCTTTCATAGTATCCGATTCCTCACATTCTCCCTGTCTGCCATCCATTATTCCCCCCACAGGCTTTAGTCTTCCCATTACCCTAGTCTTCCCTCAGGGCTGGTACACACTAGCGCTTACTTTGGTATAACTTAAGTTGCTCAGGGGTGTGAGAAAGCCACCCCCTGAGCGAAATAAGTTATACCAACCTATGCGTCGATGTGGACAGTGCTATATTGGCGAGAGAAGCTCTCCATCCAACATTGCTACTGCCACCTGGAGATGCCGACTAATTATGCCAACGGGAGAACTCCGTCCCATCAGCACAGAGCATCTACACTAGCAGTACTCAGCAGCGCAGCTACATCGGTACAGCTGTGCCACTGTAGCAATTCTAGTGTAGACTAGACCTTACTCTCCTCTTATTCCTCACATTACCCTGTCTCTACAGTACCCCTTCTGATCCCCAACATTGCCCTCCCTCTGGCTCAATCTTTTCCTGCCCCCATCTTTCCCCTGGGCACATCATATTCCAAAAGACACTAGATTATTAAAATGAAAAACACTATTACTCTCCCACATTTCCCCAAATGGGGATCACATTCCACACCCTTACCCTCTCCCATCCCCTCCTGCATTAGTGCCACCACTAGCAGGAACCCACGTAGCCTAGTAAACACTATCCTCCACGTAGTTGGTGCTGCCATTGCTCCCTGCTGGCTTGAGTGGCATAGGTGATGCTTCTGGTTGCTGGTTAGGACCTACTCCTGCCACACAGGTGGTACTGTACTGCCTGCCAGGCCTTGGTGGTAGTATTGAGCTGGTTGCCATCACCCTGATAACTATGTCAACCTTTGCTTGAAAGCACTGTGGTGTCTGTGGCTGGAAAGAACAGCTTTCCAGTGTATGCAGTGGTGACCCCCTTCTAGACAGAAGGAGAGAGGGAAGCTGATGACCATAGAAGGTGACACTTGGGAGTCCAGTTTTAAGGCTCTGGGATAGACCACTAAAAATGGGTACAAGTCCTATTTCCCATGTCTTCTCACAGCTATCAGTCCAACTTCTTAAGGTTCAAGACCAGGAGATGGCCATCTTTCCAGAGGGCAACCTGGCTTCAGTCCTATTGGAGACAATTGAAGAAGGTGGCCACACTTACCAGGGACATTCTCACTTCCACACATAAAAGGCAGTAAGGAAATGTTGGCCATCGTGACTGAGAGTAGTCTGTGTCTTCAGTGCTATTGTAAGTAATCAGAAATAGTGACCATTTGGAATAAGGGCAAAAGTTTGCAAGTTTCAGGCCAGAAACTGATTGAGAGAAAAAAGCTTAATATCACTAGATACTGTACACACAATTAGAATTCCAATACATTTAATTCTTATTGTGGGGAATTTCAACATTAATATGGAAAAAGAGGAATGTGTTCTGGCATCATATTCCAGCTTTCATCATTTTGTTCAAACCGTTTTAAATTGGACCCGAAGCTCCAACAAAATCAAATAGCTTTTGAAAATCAAAATCTTGTACATAATGTGAGCAGAGATATTTTAAACCTTGGGCAGCTCAGATATAAATATCGCAATACATTGGTGACACAAGTTAATTGCAATGTGATAGGATTAATGCAACTTGCCATATCCTTTGCTTGCCAACAGAGTTACTGAGACATTACTGCTTCTTAGCGGTCTCAAGCTGGGTACCCCCAAATCTGAGGATCCCAATTATTGGCCACTTTTAAACTTTTGACCATGTACATCATACAGTTTCAATTATAAGCACCTGGGAGGAGATGAATGATCACCACAAAAAGCAGCCCCAATTGAGTGGGCTCACAGGGAACTCTGGATGTGCCTGATTTGGCCCTAGCAGCAAGTTCAAATGCACTGGATGAGATTCTCACCCACAATGTGGCTCAGTGTACAGGGGCACTAAAAGCCGCTTAGCTAGCCAGTGCAGAATGTCCCTAGTGTATGCATTGTGGCAGCCCTATGCAGGTCCCTTCATCAGCCACAGTATAGGGGGATGCGAAGGGGCTGGAGGGAGCATATGTATGCAGGTAGTCCCACAGCCAATTCAAGGGCATTGTTGCTGCCCAAAGGCAGCCTGGTATGGGTTGCTGCAACTTGGAGCAGCTCCCCCAGCTCAAGATGTTATGCAGGGTGTGGTTTAGGGCCCCACAACAAGCTGGAATTGGGAAGGTGCAAAGGTAGCTTAAGCAACCTTCACCCTCTCCTCTCCCCCAGGGCTGGAAGAGTCTCACTCACTGCATTCTGACTCTATCTAGTCAATACAGACTGTCCCTTCTGAATCTGGTCTGCTTCTGCTACATTTCTACATGAGAATAGTAATCTTCTTTCTCCTGTAAGTAGCCAAAGAAATGTTCCAAGAAGAAAAAAAAAGGGAGTGGGAGTATTTTAATTAGCTACAGCTTTAGTTCAGAGCAGAAATACAGTTCAAACACAGATGATTTTTCATCAAAAACTGAAGGACATTGCCTTGCTCCGCTCAGCAGAAATGCTGAGCTGATGGTGCTGAAAAATAATTCTCTGAAATATATCTTCCTTGGTGGGAGACTTTTAAAATATCAAACGTTAAATCAGCACAGTTTGCTATGTAAAAGGCAAGCTCAAGAGTCAAGAAGCAAGATTTATTATTATTAATCTCTTTTATATCTGTAATAAGAATATTGCATGACACTAGTTCAGTAATTAGCAAAAGTCGAGCAAATAAATGTGCTGGTAATGTGGAAAGTGGCATATAATTCTTAGGAATCCTATCAAACATAGCTAGATTAATTATTTCACAGCCCTCATTGCAAATGAAGCCCCTTTTGAATTGTTCACAAACCAGTCCTGATTTTGGTCTAATGTATTTCTCTGTAAATATTTGCTGACTATTTTGGGTAAATGGTTTTCAAACAATAGATTGTTCTAATTGTTTTCTCTAATGATTCGTGTTCTAGGGCTGCTCCCCTGAGTTATGTATTATTTCTTGTGTTCCATGACTGGGATGCCTGTTTAATATTTTTACCAGGAAAATAACAAACGATAAACAGCAAATAATGCCCTTCCAGTACATTTGTAGATAAATATTTATTTGTGCTTTAAATAGTGGAACATGCAGGATTTGCCAACGTTTTCAAGGATACCCAGTGGTGTTACCCGAAATTGGGCCAGCTAGTAAGCTTAGGGAGGACTAATGACCCACCAGAGTTTGGCAGAAAGCAGCATGTTTATTATACTGATAGCTAAGCTCAAAAGGGGGAGCGGGGGGGAGGGGTGTCACACTCATACTCGCATACTCATGCTCCCAGGAGTGGCACGGCACTGGAGATGTCAGGCTAATTCAAGGTAAGTGTCCCATAGTGCAGCGATGGACGATAGGTAAGTCTTCCTGAGGCACGATGAAATGCAATGCGGCGAACCACTGGCCAGGCAGTACGGGCAAAGGGCCTTCATGGGAAGTACAATCTTGTGAGTGCACTCCTGAGCACATGGCCCCTTCCCTTTTAAGGACCTTTCCTCATGGTCTGTGACTAGAGATTACTTGGCTGCTGCACCTCGGGCAGTGTGCACGCATTGGGCATGTGATCGCTGCCTAATCAGAGTCCCAGACACCTTGGCTACCTGGAGCCCTTCTGATCTTCCAACCCTACCACACTGCAATGCCTCTCCGCAATACAGCACATGTTCCTCAACACACTCTTCCAGGGACAAGAAGAGAGGAAGGATGATCTTGTGCTTAGGACACTAGACTGGGATGCAGGTAAGGTGCCCAGATGTCCCAAGATTTTTGTCCCGATATTTTGCGCCGCCGGGATCACTCGGCTTTTTTTTATTTTTTTTTGGCCCCTTCCTCCCTCCCTCCCCCGACCCCTGCCGGTGTCCCGATATTTTCTTCATCTCATCTGGTCACCCTAGATGCAGGAGACATGGGTTCAGTTCCTAGCTCTGCTGCACATGGTGTGACCTGGATCAAGTCATTTAATTTCTTGCTGCCTCAGGTCCTCATCTCTAAAATGGGGATGATGATACTTCCTTTCTCCTACCTGCTGTGAATTCACCAGGGCAGGGACTGTATGTGTACAGAATTATGATGGAAGGGAGGGAGAGAGCTAATGAAGGAAGGTTCCTGTGAGAGCACCTGATAATCTTAAAACTTTCTCCCAGCCATGGAAGAACTTATCCCCCCTTTAGAATGTTAAGTAATACAATGAGCATGCCTCATCTTTAACAACCTGTCTTATTTGGCATGTCCCCCATCCAACGCTAAAAATATATTTTCAGTTTAAAATAATTGTTTTAAAGGAAAGAAAGAAAAAAGGAAAGACTCCATTAGAGAGCATGTGCAGGTGTTGCTTCAGCAAGCTCTGAGAACAAAAAGCCTGTTGAACTACACCAAAATGGACTATTTTTAAAGAAATAAAAGGTGAAGTAAACAGAATACAAAAAAAGGCATCACAATCTCTTAGATACCTGCACCATAATTCCTTTGTGCCTGAGTGGTGAATCGAGCAGTTGAGATAGATCAGGAGTTGGGAACCTGCGGCATGAGTGCCAAAGGTAGCATACAAGCTGATTTTTAGTGGGGTCCCGGCCGCCGGCCTTCTCAGACCGCAGCCTGCCTGGATGAATGGAACCCCAGGTCAGCAGCGGGCTGAGCGGGGCTGGCGGCCAGGACCCTGGCTGACAGGATCCGGTGGACAGAACCCCAGACGCTCAGCAGTGGGCTGAGATGCGGCTGAGACGCTCAGCTCGCTGCTGGTCTGGGGTTCCGTCTGCCGCCTGTGCTGCCGGTCTGGGGTTACGTCCTCTGGCCCCTGTAAATTTAAAATGTATTACTCACACATGAAACCTTAAATTAATGAAGACTTGGCACACCACTTCTCAAAGGTTGCCAAACTGTGGGATAGACCAAGTCTTCTGCAGCCATATGTAGTGCTAGTTTTCTTATTACATGCTCTGGCTTCAACTCCCTTGAAATAGGACACATATTCCACAGGCCAAGGAGACACATATTCCATAGCCAAGGAGACCCAGAGAGGTTCTCTAGGCCAGCATGCATGGGGGTTAATTTGGGCTGGAGAGTCTCCAAATTGTAATTCTCATTCCATGATGCTGTAATAATTGTGGATTAAAAGTCATCAATCATTCACCTATCTTTTCAAGGCACCAATACCACAATATGAATAATAGGCAAAAGTTATTTAGGAAAACCATGTCTGTCTTGTGGTATATTGTGCTAAGAATTAATCTCTCATAATAAAATTGAGAAATAGTGGGTGACCCCTGCACCAATGAGCCATAACAAATGTTAAGCCTTTACTCATTTCATAAGAAATAAATAATGATAATATAGAGTGCAATATTAGGTATTAAGAGATATATTAAATGAATTAAAACAAATTATTACATGGTGTATCCAAATTCTGGCTAGGGAATAATTAGTATTTAATCTGTGGAACCTAGAAAAATATGTAATTATTATGTTAAGATTTTGCAGCTGCTGTTGCATACTTCAAAAGTAGTTCTAGGTTTATTAGTAGCCTATAAAAATCAAACGAGTCCAACCTCCTTCATTTGAAAAAATATCAGTCTTCATTATGAGGTTTTTCTTTTCTCCAATTATGAATTAATGTTAAGCCATATTGTACTTACAATGTCAAGCCACAAATTACTCAGCACAGTGCTTGTTTTATGCTATTTTTTATATTATTTTTGATTATTTGCAAGAAAGAGACAAATGGCACTATTTTAAATATACATTTCCTCACATATTCTGAATAAATATTTTTTTCATGCTTCAAGAGAAAAATGCATTGTATACATTAATCCCAGTAAAGATTTTGGATTCATATATACCTAACTCCATCCTTTTAAATGAAAAGAGTAATGAAAATTATCTAATGCTAAAGAAAAAAGCCTTAAAGATGGACAGCTGTTCTTGGTAGAACAGTGATTATAAATTATTACTGCCAATCAAATGTGTGATTTCCATCACACGATTAAATCTACACAAAAGATCTTGAAACAGTTCAGTTGCCACCAAATGATAAATCAATCAAAGGAGACAATACAAATGGGAGATCAAGCTGCAGGCAAAAGACAATAGAATGTGGGTGGCATTTTGTCTTATTCAAAGACTGATAGTTGAATTATATATTTTTTTAAATGAAACTGACCATTCATTCCACCTACTCTTATTGTAATTACAGAGGCTTGAATGTTAGCAGTCTTTGTCAAATAAAAGCCTTGATATGAGAAGCAAGGCTTCAGTACTCTCAATACATGTTCTTCAGAGAAAATGCTATAATGTGAGCTGGGTTAGTTTGGCGGGGGAAGTGTACTTCTGATTGCCCAGGTGTACATTCTAACAATCCAGGGGACTTCATCTACATCCAAATCTTTTAAAGAATAATTCTATTTTGCTTTAAAAGATAGGGAGAGTGTATGTCATGATTTTCCCCTCACACTGGTATAAATCACAAATAATGCCATTGAGGGACCAGGAACAAGAAAAATCAGGAGCAAGGCATTTGAAAGAATGCTTGGTTTAAAAATAAAATGATCTTTTTCATATTATCTTGGATACTGGATATTGTTATTTGGGGTGTCAATCTGGTTCTGACTACTGTTTGTCATGATGTGGCAAGACATTATGCAACATTCTGAAAGGAATAGGAATGATCTTGGGAACGAACATACTGTGTTAAGCAAGCCACTCAGTTTCTCAGACCAGAAATCCTGGTCCTACTGAAAGCTAGAAGGCGTTTTATAAGTCAATAAACAATTCCTGGCTTTCTTTTCTGAAAATTTGAAAAGAAATCTTTCTGACATTTTAATATCCTTAAAATTCCAAAAATGAGATTTTTATTACAGATTGAGTGTAGACTGGGAGAGTGGCTAATGCTCAAGGTGGTGCCTGTAACATAAGGGACTGGCAGTCAATAGTCCTGAGCAGAGCTAGCTAAAAAATAGAAGGGGAAACTGCAGGAATGCTGAACATATCAAAGGCAATTTAATTTCATTGTTAGTTTTTTAAACAGAATTTTAAACAATTTTCTGCAAAAATCCAGCAAAAGTTCTCTTTCTAAAGCATTAATTTTCAAAAATGAAAAAAATGTTTCCTGTATGTGACTAAGTTCACCAATCTAAACCTAAACTGAAACTGGAAAACAGCTACATTTCTCAATTGTTTCCTTTGAAATTTTCTGAAAATATAATTGAAAGGTTAAAGATACTTTTTTCTAATAAAAATTATTACCAGATACCACTTCTACCACTAATTTGCTGTATGACATTGACAAAATCATGTAAGCCAAAATTATCACAATGGCTACTAAATTTGAGTCCCCTAGTGTTTGGTGGGCCCAAAATGAGATTCTTTGGGACTGATTTTCAAAAGTGCTGAATACCCACATCTCCACAAGAGGTAAATGGCATTTGTTGGTGCTCAGTGTCTCTGAAAATCATAGGACTGGAAGGGACCTCGAGAGGTCATCTAGTCCAGTCCCCTGCACTCAGGGCAGGACTAAGTATTATCTAGACCATTCCTGACAGATGTTTGTCTAACCTGCTCTTAAAAAATCTCCAATGATGGAGATTCCACAACCTCCCTGGGCAACTTATTCCAGTGCTTAACCTGACAGTTAGAAAGTTTTTTCCTAATGTCCAACCTAAACCTCCCTTGCTGCAATTTAAGCCCATTGCTTCTTGTCCTATCCTCAGGGGTTAAGAAGAGCAATTTGTCTCCCTCCTCCTTGTAGCAACCTTTTTATGTACTTGAAAACTATTATCATGTCCCCTCTGTCTTCTCTTTTCCAGACTAAACAAACCCAATTTTTTCAATCTTCCCTCACAAATCTTTAATCATTTTTGTTTATCTTCACATCCGAAGTGTCTCAGAGTTGGGCATCCAAAAATTGATGCAAGCTAGATCAGTGGCAATTTTAAAAAAAATTATCAAACATCTGTGCACTTCAGTTTACTACTTTAAAATGCATGGAATACCTACCTCGAGGAACATTACAAAGCTTAATGAATACATATAAAATACTTTAAAATCCACAGTTGAATGGTGATATTTAAATGCAAAGTATAATAATTGAGGCCTATCACAATCAAATATTTATTATCCATTGCTAGAAGAAGGTATTCCATAGCTTACCTATTTCTAAGGCTAAGTGGAAGGAATTTGTATGGCTTATTTACAGATCTGGCTCGTCATTTATTAGTAATTGGCCCCAATTCTTCAAGTTGCTCCATGCAGGCAGAACATGGGAGTAATTTGTAGTTTGGAATTTTAATTTATGTGGATAGCTTGTGACAAAATGTAAAACCTATTATTGTTACACATGTGTGCAACAACACAAGCATTTATATCACAGCAGTCACAAAATATCAACAAGAAGCATTGTTTAAAAAAAAACAGAAAAAAGTTGTCAGTCAATTAAATTCCCATCCTTTATAAAAATGAAGATCTGCAACAAGCATTTGAAAAATGAATACTAAATCAATAGAGAAATAACCCTCTCAGTCTCCAAAGACTTAGAAACTGTGAGGCTCACTTTAAAAAAAATCTTCATTTTCAAAGAAATAGAAATCCCGGGATTTTTCCAATGCCACAAGAGATCTGATTAACACAGCTCTTTTAAAGCTATACAAAGCAAGGACTTGCATTGTGTAGACAATGTCTGCGAAGAAACACCTCTTAAAAATTTCATATATAACATTGTGATCAAGGAAATTAATGATTGGTAGCTCGTATTAATGATACTTCCATTTCTTGGGATAAGTAGTGTGTATCAGTCACCTGATTAGTTTTATGATGTTTGGTGCTCTCTCTCACACCATGTAAATTTTTTAAGAGTTTTATTGGAAAAAATAGTGCATATAATGTGTTTGCATAAATAGCAACAGCCAAAAAGATAAAGGTCTTGAAGGTTACAACAATTTTCATTGCTCCCAAAACTGCAGAGATTAAATACAAGGTTCTCAGGTTACATACCATGTTTTATGGCTTTTAATCCCCTTCCCCAGTGTTCCAAGCAGGAAGGAAAGAGATGGTATAATGATTAAGCTAAGGACTAGTTTGTTGCTCTATTTACACTTGAAAGTCAATGATTTAATTCATAGTGTCACAGATTGGGTCAATGGTAATTAGCAGCATTTTTACAGATCTCAGTACAGAAGATGAAGAAGTGGTCCTTGAAGCAGCTCCCTTATAGGGGAACAAAGGGCATATCCTCTGGTTATGCTTCCATTGACATGTCACTTGTATTACAGGCAGCAGAGGATATTTTTTGTTTTAAGGGAAATGAGAATTGTAATGAGCAAGAGGAATTTTATTAACTAGTGTAATAGGAAGACAGCAGTTTTTCTCTCCTAGCTATATAAAATGACTGGTATAGTAACAAGACAGGATGGGACAGTGGATATTTACATGAAAAACTTCTGAACTGTCCAAGAGATGCAATCTATGAAAACATATTAAATTAGTTGCACATGAACTATGAAAAAGGAAACCTAAATGATGCCTGCAAGCTTGCAAAAGACATCCCACAAAAATAAACTGAAAAAATCAAGGTCTAGAAAACTAATTTAAACACTGTATGTCCACATGTATAGGGGATGGAATGACGTTTCACTTGCCATGTGTGATGGGTCTTTTTTTTTTGTTCTTTCTTTTTCTTTTCTTTTCTTTTCTTTTAAGATATCTCCTGTGTAATGAAAGTCTCAGAATGAAATTTAGGCTAACAAGAAATGGTACAGGGAGTGTGGATCAGCCAACATGTTTACCAGGCAGTGACTCTTTCAGCTTAAATGTCTAGTATTTAGCTCTGTTTATGTACTATATTTTGAGGACTGCCCTACATCGTTCAAGGTGAACAAGAATTCATATATACTTATGGAGCAAAATACTCAGCTGGTATGAATTAGCATAGCTCCAATTATTTCAGTGGCACAATGCTGATTCTCACTAGCTAAGGATTTGGCACATACTATTTCTATAATTAAGCACAATTTCAGTATTGTATACTAAACGTGCTAAAAATTCTCTCTCTTCATAAGAAAAGACTTCGGGAACACAGACAGAACCAAAAATAAGGTGACTATGCAAGCAGAATGAATACTTCTCAAAGGTTTCCAGAAATGTTCACTTGAATTTGCTTCAGCTGTGTATATGTCTCTTTTGTGTTTACTTTAAATGAATGTTATAGGAAATGAATTTTGAATCTTCAAGGAAATGATATTTCAACAAATATTAGACAAATATTAGACAATCTTCATAGACTGTAAATTTCAAACTTCTAACCAAGGGAATTTTCACTGGAAACTTAAGCTGTATGTGCATATAGTCAGGTAACAGAAACAGTGCTCAGAGTACTGGTATAATAGGCTTGCAGTGAGTCATTCTGCTTGACAAGTGGCCTACTGTATTCTACATCAGCTTAAATGTCTGAATGGATTTAAGATGTAGCCCTTAGTTAGAGCACATTACAGTAATCTAGGCTTGAGGAGACAAAGGCATGAATCATAGTAGTGAACTCCATGTCGAAGAGAAAAGGTTGCAACCTTCTAGCCAGACAAATGAAAAAAGGCTATCCTGGCTAACCTGATTGTAAAACAATAATTAGGATTCAACCAGACTCCAAGTTGTGAACAACAGAAACAGATGACAAACACCTTTAAATGCAAGAGGCAATACATCTAGTGAATAATTTTGAATAGCAAATACACTCAAGCAAATAATGAACTGCTCAGGGAAAATTCACAATCAGAGAGAAAAAAAATGACTTGCTGTGAGTTTAGTCATTCATCTCTAATAATGACACAAGAGTTAGTGTGACCCTCTTCCAACCTAATCCATAGATGACTGATGCCTCAGCAGTCAGATCAACTGGGAGTAATATCAGAAGGTCACCAAAAGCATTAGGCATCTAAAGAAGATAGGAGCCAAGACAATATACCACCTACATAGGACCAACACTGGTGTCACTCTAAACAAGTCTTCACTAGTGGGTGACTTCAAATAGGAATTTCACCAGATTGGCAGCCTTGAAAGGTTTCAGTTAAATTTACTGTGGGATGAGCATCCATATCACAAAGATATTGTCATAATTTGGATTAATAGGCAGATTACTTGGTACTTTGCTTTCAACAAAGATGTCAAACATTGAGTAGGCATCTGGATTAAACTACTTTCTCAGATT
Organism: Trachemys scripta elegans; assembly: GCF_013100865.1. NCBI lineage: Eukaryota > Metazoa > Chordata > Testudines > Emydidae > Trachemys > Trachemys scripta. Next base: position 169,737,234 of record NC_048298.1, on the reverse strand, counting down.
TGAAGGTAATCCCTCTAGAACAGAGTTGAGGAACAGTGTTATGGTGGAATGGGGATATTTGTGTCACCATTTCCTAGGCTATACCATTATATGGAGACAAGGCTTCATTCTCCAGAGTTTTTATCCTGCACCTTTCACTAGCACCATGCTCACTCTAAAATCTAAGTTGTGCTTTTAAAAAAATCTACAGACAATTCTAGCTACAAAAAGAGCACAGAAAATATCGCAATGTTTGAATTAAATATTGATGATGATTGATATAAGCAAGGGAAGTTTCATTTCATTTACAGTGGCAAGACTTATAAAAAAAAAAAAGATTTCCCCAAAGCCAAAAAGCATATAAGCTGCTGTTTGAACTTATTGTCAAGGATTAATGAATAATGACTGCCTAAGAAATCAAAACAGCTTACATTAGCAAAAATCAGATTATTCAATAGACTTTCTTTCATCTTCAACTACTTATAACGGATGTCATGGATGCTGAAGGTCACTCTAGTCTTATGTAAAAATATGTAACTAACTTAAGCTTAAGATTGCAACATGTTCTCTGTAGCCATTTTTATAAATGGATTTGATCAATTGTATAGTTCTGGAAACAAGGCAAGAGTGGTTAGTGACAAAAGATAAACCATTGATAGGAAAGGTGTGCATGCTCTCTCTCTATATTTATCTACCTATGTGTGTGTGTGTGTGTGTATATATATATATACACACACATATAAATGGCCTTTCCTATCCATAGTTATTCACTTTTTTACTGCCACCAGGGGGAGGGCAACTATTCAATGCAGTAAAAATTTTCTATTGTCTTAAAAAGAAACAGTATATAACCTGACAACCAATATATACTATAAACTCATTGGTCATCATACAGTATTGCTTAGAGACTGAATTGATGGTTCAAACTGCATGCTTTAATATAGTGTTAGCATTTTAGAAATAACATTAGTGGAAGTGTTTTCCATAAAACAAGAGCCAAAGTGAAAATTCTAGAAAAAAATGCATTTTGGTTTGAACCAATATTAAATTGTTTTGTTTTTGCTTATTCCCCCTCACAGAAATGAAGAAAAAAATAATTTCAAGTCAAACTAATGTTTTGTTTGATCCAAAATGAATTATTTCCCAGCCTTTTTCAGGTCTTTTATGGATGGATTTCCCGACCCCCTCTTAATTAGCTAAATTTCAAAATGGCCAAAATGAAAAATTTTGACTTTTTCAAATTTCATTTATTTATTTGTTAAAACTATTTGCTATATTTGACCCAAATTTGTGAATAGTTTCAATATCCTGAAAACACTTTTTTTCAGTGAATTTATTATTTGCCAAAAAATTTGCAAAGCTGTACTTAGGAATACTTTCTCATCTCACCAACAACCTCTGCTCCTGCCTTCTCAGGACCATATCTTCCTGTGCCTCCAACTTTCTTTAAGCCTGCACCTATGCTTATGATAAGAACGTGACACTAGCTCTTAGTGATAGCTCAATGGTTTATCGCACATGTTCCATAGCCTGTGGTGTCATCCCCTATTATTTCCACTACTGCCTCCCTATCAACTACCGTAACAGAACAGATGCTAAAAGCTTCCTTGTGGAGCAGGTAGTGAGGCACGCCTCTTGTGCTGACTCCATACTTGCTGGTGACATTCAATTGTCCTCCTGCAGTAGCTCTTGCCCATAGAGACAAAGACACTCTGACACCTTGTTTTCAGTACATTGAGAAGTTTCTCCTAGTCACCAATACAGACTTCCTCTTAAAGGAAGCCACAGAAACTTTCCCCAGAAACCAGCGACAATGGATGAGCTAAACCACATTTGTTTTAAAGCCGGCAGGACTCAAAACTCCAACTTGATAGCATATGCACCATTCTCTCTAATTTTTTGTGCCTGGGTTGTGCAAAACTGCTAACTGCTGCCATCCATTTGATGCAAAACTGCTTGAATTCCTCATGTGAGCATGGTAAATTCACCCATATATACAGAAGGTTAATTGCACATGCAATTTTGTGAGCAGACCTTGGGGCATCTTTTTCAAAATCTGGCTTTCAGTGTCTGGTCCTCCAATTGAGTCTACAGCAATGATTCTCAAACTTTTGTACTGGGGACCCCTTTCACATAGCAAGCCTCTGAGTGCGACCTTTTAAATATATTTAACACCATTATAAATGATGGAGGCAAAGCGGGGTTTGGGGTGGAGGCTGACAGCTCGCAATGCCCCCACATAACTTCATGACCCCCTGAGGGATCCCGACACCAGTTTGAGAACCCCTGGTCTACAGGGAGATAAAATGGAAGGGTCATGCTTTTTTGTGTGTTTTTTATATACATAAACACACACACCATTCTTACCAGTACTAGTAGTACAGTAGTTTATGAGGATTTCTAAGTAAAAATATGAAGCTTAACACAGAGTGTTAGCAGAATACACAATATATATCCAAGAGACTATAATTCAAGTGCCACTTCACAAAATATATGGGCAATGTCCTGGAACAAATAGAGAGAAATAAATTAGCTATTGGAAGCAAGGGAATGCAGAATTCTAGAAACTTTCATTGTCACTTTACAAATTTTGATACTATTTTTAGACAATTAAAACTGTCAAGGAGGCTTGAACAAAGAGAACCTGAAATGACATACTTTCTCTCTTTGTATGAAATCTTGTTACTAGGGAACCATAATCGCATGACATTATCTGTCATAAGAAAAAATATTAAATGGTAATTAATTTGTTCCAAGAGTAACAAGTGATAACTTTGTTTGTTTACTGATTTCTTTCATTTTATCAGAGATCATATTAAATATTCAGATTATATGCTGGAGTAAACTATGATGATGAATCTGTAACACATTATATGTTGCAAATGAAAAGTAGAAATCTCCATGTAACCATAATCAAAATTAGTTACAACTATGCTGCTATTTTCATAGATGTCATAGATTCCAAGACCAGAAGGGACTATTGTGATCATCTAAGTCTGGTCACCTGAATAATACAGGATATAGAAATTCCCCCAAAATAATTTCTAGAGCATATCTTTTAGGGGGAAAAAATCCAAACTTGATTTAAAAATTGTCAGTGATGGAGACTCCCCATGGCCCTAGGGAAATTGTTCCAATGGTTAATTACTCTCACTATTAAAAACATATGTCTTTATTTCCCATCTGAATTTGTCTAGCTTCAACTTTCAGCCCGTGGATCATGTTATACCTTTCTCTTCTAGATTGATGACCCCATTATTAAATATTTGTTCCCCATATAGGTACTTACAGACTAATCAAGTAATTCCTTAACCATCTCTATCGTAGGCTACATAGATTCAGTTCCTTGAGTCTATCAGTATAAAGCAAGTATTCCAATCCTTTAATCATTCTCGTGGTTTTTCTCCAATCCCTCTCCAATTTATCAATCTCCTTCTTGAATTATTGACACTAAAAATGGACACTATTCCAGTGCCAAAGAGAGGGGCAAATTAACCTCTCTACTTCTTTTCGAGATTCCACTGTTTGTGTCCAAGGATCGCATTAGCCCTTTTGGCCACAGTATCACACTGAGAGGTCTTGTTCAGCTGAATATTCATCTCCCAAATCTTTTTCAGAGTCATTGCTTTCCAAGATAAAGTCCCCCATCCTGTAAGTATGGCCTATGTTCTTTGTTCATAGATGAATACACTTACACTTAGTCATATTCAAATGCATATGGTTTTTGTGCCCAGCTTACAGAGCAATCTGGATCACTTGTAATCAGTGACCTTACACCTTCATTATTTACCACTCCCGCAATTTGTATCAATGATGATTTTTTTTCTTTCAGGTAAAGATAAAAAGAAAATGATTAAAATTTTAAATAGTGTAGGATCAAGAACCAGTCCCTATGAGATCCCACTAAAAACACATATGATTACCACCGATTTACAATTACATTGAGACCTATCAGTTAGTCAGCTTTTAATCCATTTAATGTGTGCCATGTTAATTTTATATCTTTCTATTTTTTAAATCCCAATATCTCATGGTACCCAGTCAAATATCTTATAAAAGTCTATTATATAAACACTATTGCCTTTATCAACCAAAATTGTGATCTCATCAAAAAAGATATCTAATTATTTTGACAGGCTCTGTTTTCTAAAACAACATGTTGATTGACATTAATTATATAACCCTGCTTTAATTCCTTTTTAACCAAAGCCCTTATTAGCCACTCCATTATCTTGCCCAGGTGAATGTTTGACTGACAGATCTATAATTATCCAATTATCCAAGTCCTCCCATTTAACCTTTGTAAATACTGGCACAGCATTAGCTTTCTTCTAGTCTTCTGGAAGTCCCATGTGTTCCAAGATTTATTGAAAATCAGCATTAGCAGGCAGCAAGCTCCTCAGCCAACTCTTTCAAAACTCATGAGCATAAGTTATCTGGACCTGCTGATATTAAAATTTCTAACATCCTCCTGAGATACCAGTGGAATGGAAAGAGTGTTATTATCATTGTCATAAAATATGATTACATCATCTGTTTTTCCCCCAAATAGAGAACACAAATATTTATTGAATACTGCCTTTTCTGCATTATTACTGATAATTCTACCAATTCCATCCGCTATTTATCTACCAATGCCATTTTTAGCAATCTTTTTGTTCCTAATATATTTAAACTCCTTCTTACTATCCTTAGCTCTGCTGGCCATAGATTTCTCTTTGTGTTCCTTATCAATTCTCTACAATTCCTAGCTTCTGATTCATATTCATTACTATAAACCTATAAAACTGGATTAAATAAATTAGGGGGGGGAGGGATAGCTCAGTGGTTTGAGCATTGGCCTGCTAAACCCAGGGTTGTGAGTTCAATCCTTGAGGGGGCCACTTAGGGGTCTGGGGCAAAATCAGTACTTGGTCCTGCTAGTGAAGGCAGGGGGCTGGACTTGATGACCTTTCAAGGTCCCTTCCAGTTCTAGGAGATGGGATATCTCTATTTATTTATTAAAACTTTTACACATTTGCACTTACACAGAAATTAAAAATCTGCATATCAACTTCAACTTATTGGGTCTAGACTGATAAAAAAAAAAAACACCACCAACAACCCAGCTACAACCAAACTAATTTAATTTTGCTCATTACCACCATCATTTAATCTCTATATTGGGGTAGCACTCAAAGGCCCCAGCCTGGATTAGGACCCCATTGTGCTAGGTGATGTAAAAACACAAGGCCAGATTCTTACCCGGTGTTAAATCAGTGTTTCTCAATTGAAGGCAATGGTTCTATATTTATATTATACCAGTTGGTTTTTTTTATGAAAATAGGCTAATGAATAAGCTAATCAAACAATCAGAAAAGTGAGAAAAGATTAGAATGAATATTGTATGGAGTGACAAATAATGAGGCTTACAAGCCAGAATCAGTTACAATGAAATAAAAGGCAAAACGCAACTAACATCTAACATAACAAGTTAAGTGAATACAGAGCAAAGGTCTCTCTCACCACATGTTCCGGCAGTTTTACTGACTGAACCTCTTTCACAGTCAGGATCTTTCAGCCAGTCCAATGCTGCTTCCTTTGTTCCTGAGCTGTTGATGATGCCATGGGTAGAGAGCAAGGGAGATATGATTTGGGATGTCTACTCTCTCCTCTTATAGCCCTTTCTCTTGTGCAAGAATCATCTCCAGCTGATGTTCAGGAGACGGAAAGTCAGTGTGGCTGGGAGCCTCAAGCTGTTTCTTTTGTCAAAATGTAGCTGTTTGCTCACACCCTCTCTCCTTCGGAAGAATGGCCACTTAATCAGGTGATGGTTCCTTTGATCCTGTTGACTCGTGGCTGAGGCTAGCCTTTTGTCTCTGGGGAACTTGTTTGTGACAGCCCTCCTGAACATGTTGGAACATGCCTTGGTAACATTGTACAGTGGAATCTTATATCTTTAAATACAATGTTGCCACACATATTTTCCCAGGATAATAATGATCAGCAAATCACAATTGTTCAAATGATACCTTACACAGTATGTTTTGTACAAGATGTAACATAGTCTTGTAAAAGGAGTGAACATAGGGGTACAGACTGTTACATCTATATATGGAGGACTTAGAGGCCAAACTTTAGGCATCCATTCTTGAAATTGTTGGCCCAAAGCTATATTGGCCCTAATTCTTCTCTTTCTTATCCTGGTTTTACATCAGGACAACTCTGACTCCAGTGGAGCTAGTCTTGATTTACAAATACACCCTGGTAAAAGAGAGAAAAGAATCAGGCCTGTAACATATTTGGCAGGGGCCTCAAAAGTAGGTAGATCCATTCAAGATGGGGCAGAAAAATAGGTAGATTCATTCATTATCTACAGATATGGAGAATTCACATCTAAATTCTGGTTTTATATTGGTAGGTAATGAAAGACATAATATATTACCCCTGGGGGAATTCTGCACCACTGTGCAGGCACAGAATTCAGGTCCCTCCAGAGATTTCTTTGCTTCCCCAGAGAAAATGACGGGAAATCAAAGGGAAGCCGCAAGAGTGGTCACGCACCCTTGTGGTTTCCGGGGCCTGGAGCAGTAGGACTGGGGACACCCATGGATGTAATTTGGGGCAGGGCATTGCCTCTGCAAACAGAGGCAAGGCATGGGGGAGGCACACGGGGTCAGTGTCACTGCCTCCATCCCATTTTTGCAAGCCCAGAGCTGCTCAGCTGAAATAGGGTTCAGCTCTGGCTGCTGACTCCAGAGCAGGATGCTGCCTCTTGGGTCCTAGTTCCAGTTGTGCTCCCCCTTCTGTGTGCTGGGAGCCTTCCTGTTTTCTGTACAAGGATGAGTTCTCCTTGGAGGACAGGGCAAGGGGGGGCAGGGTTGGAAGAGGCAGTGGGGCAGGGCAGAGGGAGGCAGACGTGGAAGTGAGGGGAGGGGATGGGGAAGAGGCAGTGGGTAAGAGAAGGGGAATGCGGAGGAATCAGGAGCCTTACATGTGGGAGCCTCAACAGCACCAACAGCTGGGGCTCCCCATTAAGCAGGACCATCAAAACCCCACTCCAAAGAGCCCCCTGCACCAGACCCCTGCCCCAATGAGCTCCAACCAGCTGCACCTGGACCTCCACCACACCAAACCCCACTCACCCACCACCTGGACACCCCTGCTGAGTACCTCCACACCCACTCCCCTCTGCCAAGCCCCATTCCTCCACATCTAGATCTCCCTTCAAGCCACAACCACGTTCACATGGACTCCCTGCAAAGTCCCATTGCCCCTGTACCCGGAACCTCCACCCCCCACAAATGAGCCCCTGCTCATCCAGATCCCCCACTGAGCTGCCCACAGCCAGATTGCCCCACACAGAACCCTCTCATCCCTTGCTGGATCCCCCACATTAAGCCCCTCCACATTTGGATCTTGCTGGGCTGAGCCTGCCTGCTCACACCTACCTGATACTCCTTGCTCAGATAGGCAGAGCTCCAGGGTGTTTCTGGGGCAGGCCCTGTCCTTGCAATGTGCAGAGTCAGGTGCAGCCTCACTGCCGAGTCCCTGAGGGTTTGCAGGATAATCTCCACTGCCATGATGGAGCCTCCACATTTATTTACTGTAAAGTTTATTTGTCCAAATTTTGCAGGATTTTAAAATGTTGTGTGCAGAATTTTTTTTTTTTTTTTGGTAGTGAATTCCCTCAGGACTAATACTGTATATGTACTTTCACACAGGTGATGACTTGATTATATCTTTAATCACTTCTTTAAAATCTGAATTTCAAGAAAATAAAAGTGATCAAAGCTTTACTGTTACTTGTAGTTTACTTATAAGTTCGTCACTAGGTATTTACAAAGAATTTTTAATCAATAAATAGTTGTTGTCAAGAGTATTTAAACCAGGAATCGACAACCTTTGGCACGCAGCTCGCCAGGGTAAGCCCCCTGGTGGGCCGGGCTGGTTTGTTTACCTGCCGCATCCGCAGGTTCAGCCGATCACAGCTCCCACTGGCTGTGGTTCGCCGCTCCAGGTCAATGGGGGCTGTGGGAAGCGGTGGCCAGCACATCCCTTGTCCCTGCCACTTTCCGCAGCCCCCATTGGCCTGGAGCGGCGAACCGCAGCCAGTGGGAGCCGCGATCGGCTGAACCTGTGGATATGGCAGGTAAACAAACCGGCCCAGCCTGCTAGGAGGCTTACCCTGGCGAGCCACATGCCAAAGGTTGCCGATCCCTGATTCAATCCATTAAACTCTATACCATGTAAACATAGCCCACTACTTTCAAATATCTTTGTTCTACTCATAGTGTAAAATTGAATTTAAAAGAAATCATGTGTGTTTATATGAGAATTTACAGCTTTTACATGGTTATTTAAATAATACATACCTGTGATAGGATATGAAATGGTCAGCATCTCAGCTATTGAAGCAATAACTGGAATTAATGAATTAAGTGTCTTTATGTTTCTAACATTTGGTTAAAATAAATAAAGTAAAACAACAAAGGGATACAGTAATCTAAAAGGATTAGGGTTATGTATAGCATAGAATAGGACAATGCAGATTACAAAGACCAGAACAAACCATGAGAGATTTGGGGACAAAGCATTCTCTGTTGAGGGGATCCAGCTATTGAAAAAAGTTAGAGTAGACCAGGCAAATCCAGAGTCTGACCATCTTTAGGAAATGTTGGCATATCATAAGTGATATTCATAACACAAACATCCTTTTCTATTCCCAAATCCTTACTAAACTTCTCAGTCCTCCATGCCAAGAAAAAATCTACCCGAAGCAAAGTTTTGACTACAAAAAATGGAAAAATGCCAGAGACTTCATGAAGTCCGCTAGGGACTTGCTACTGCTACCGATTTTATGTGGACTGTGCTGAGATACAACAGTGATGAGCAGCAAGATAAAACCTTAAGATAGGAGTACCCATAAGGAATATGTAGCTAATTAAATATTTCAAGAAAGAAATTAGAAAGTGGTTTTAAGTTAAGTATGAACACAGTAGCTGGAGTTGAATTATCATGATAAACACTGTATTCAGTAAAAGTCACAGTAGATTTGTGTTTCTAAGGGTAAAATGTTGCCCAAAATTTAAAGTAAGAATTATTATGTGATTTTTTTCAAGTAGGCAGAAGGGTAATTCTTAATTCTTTGTTTCCTTAGTGGTATGAATTCAATGTAAAACCCTTGAAGCAGATTCTCCTCTCAATTTCACCAAGATAAATCAGGTGCAACTACAATTAATTAATTAGAATTACACCGAACCTGCCACGTCAGCAGGTAAATAAACTGGCCCGGCCCGCCAGGGTGCTTACCTTGGCGAGCCATGTGCCAAACGTTGCCAACCCCTGCATTAGAGGGTTATGAATAAACATTGATGTAGAAATATGTTGATATGCTAACACTACATATACCCTGTTTCCCCGAAAATAAGACATCCTCCGAAAATAAGGCCTACTTACAGTTTTGCCTCTCGTTGTAATATAAGGCATCCCCCCGATAATAAGACCTCCCCGATAATAAGGCATCCACCGATAATAAGGCATTTTTCATTTCTGAAAAATAAGACATCCCCTGAAAATAAGACCTAGCGCATCTTTGGGAGCAAAAATTAATATAAGACACTGTCTTATTTTCGGGGAAACAGGGTATGATTTTTTTTTTTAAAAACCCACTGGTATAGATTATAATAAAGGGGAGCATCTGCCACTGTTGGCATAATACAAGATATTTTTTCTGTCTGTGAGGCAATTAAATCCCCAACTATTTAACCAGCAGTTCCCCAACATGTCAATTGTACTAGCTATCCTATTTATAAGGTAGGAACTTGGCTGAAATTCCTCACATTCATTTTGTAATGGAGGCAGTGAAGTACTATAGTATTTTCATAAGGTCATATTAATACTGTAGGTTATCTGACAGTTCAGAAATGGAAGCATGGATTATACAGAACAGTGTTATACAGGCAACATTTATCTTTTCCCTTGAATTAGCAACTATTTCTCACTTTAAAGCTCATCAAAAATGTCAATAGACAAACATACCTATCATTTAAAATCAACACAATTAATTTTACATACTTTATGATGCTTTTATTTAAAATTATTTTTAAGGAAATCTTTACTAAAGATTTACTAAAATACCATTGGAATTACCACCACTGACGTATCATGGATAATCAGCACCAGGTGTCTCCAAATAAGATGTACCTATTTAAAGCTCTTCAGGTGCCTCAAATAAATGCATTTAACAATGTTTAAATGTGCATCAGTGATATAGCTGTGCAAAATTATATTGCTGGTATCGTTTATAGTGATAACACTGATCATAATTTCAATCAAGTTTATACTATATATAGCTTCTCATGCGATTACATTTGAAGTTATTTCACATAAAAGTTATTTTCCAATTGATTTCACATTCAACTACTTGTTTGTTCTTAAATTCAGTTTGCATGATGGATGTTGCATAGTGAACATAAAAGGGTCATGTAGTCAATGAGAGTGTTTTCGGTGGGAACCCTATTTCATTTGTTGCTGAAGCAATAGGTGTATAATGAATGAGACAGGCAACTGCAGGAAGAGAAAGATTATCCATGTGGATACTGCAGTTGACTGTCATCAACAAGAACTGGGGGTTGGGAATAGGTACTCAATTTGTGTGGAAAGACCAGAAAAAGTGTGGCTGTGATATGGCTTCCCTCGGGTGTAACGAGGTCAGAGAATTTTAAATATATTTTTGTTTTAATGTATTTCTTCAATAAATAATAGTTTTGTTTGACTGTTAATCTCCAGGAAAGAATCCTCTCTGTCCATCTTGAGAGATCTCAATGGGGATAATAGAAAATGGGTGATTTGACAAGCAGACTAAGGTCACAGAGGTTCAGGACCAGCTGGGCTCTCAACCCACTGAGGTGCTGCAGAGAACAGATTGGTGTCTATGCAAATGAAAAAGAGAACCTTTGGGTTATTAGGGTTCTAGAACACAGTGAACCTCCATTTCACTACCAGTCTAAACATATTCTGAGGGACTAGTTGAATCGGGAGACTAGAAATGGAACCTCTCATTTCCAGAGTAGCAATTCAAAGTCAGCACAAGTAAAAAGTCATTAACAAACAAAGGATGTTGAGCAACTTGCATGAAATGATTTTGTGGGGTTGGTGCAGTTGTTAATGATCAAGTGAGGAAGCCTGCAGTGCCACTGTTCTGTAGATAAAGAAAGGATTTCAGTCTCTTGGGAAGTCAACCGGTGCTGTTCTCAGTACTAAACTTTTTAAAAAATGAGTAGGTTATATTCAGGTCAGTTTTTAGAGGATTTTCAGACACAAAAGAAAAACAATCTGAATAGGTTGCTTATACAAAGTTATACTTACAGATTTACCAATAGTTTTAAAGGAGAGATATAGGTTCCCACCAACTGGAGGCTGAAGAAAGTATATCTTCTGGATATTGTCTGCTAACCTTGAACACAGCCAGCCTTTTAAATGTCTGGCAGTGTGCATGGTAATGGGCACATTTCAGTCTCAGAAGCACATAATTACAAACACGTGCATATGTATTAGGGATGATGTTATCTTTGACCAGGTAGATGAGAGAATAGTTACCTGGGAGTAACTATTTGCAAACAAAGTTTTTATCCTTTGACGTTAATAACCATATCAAAAAGATGCAGATAAATTATTTTCTCCCTGTTTGTACAGTGCCTAGCACAATGGGGTTCCAGTCCATGCCTGGGGCTCCTAAATGCTACCACAATGTAAGCAACAACAATTTCTAAGGTAACCCAACCATGTTGTTAAATCAAATAGTTATATTCTAATCTTGTAAAGTGAATTGGAGCTAAAGGCACTGAGCATGTTGTAGGATCAAGCATGTAATGTGTAATTATTGTTTATGCAATGGGTTCTGTGATCTAAGAAATCAGATGCAAGATTATCTAAACAGTGGCAGGAGATTGATGTACAGTATCACAGGTATGAGGGAGAGGGAATAGAATCTAAGACAGAGGAGGTGAAAGGAGAAAGAGGAAGCACTAATAGGAAAGGTTTGGGGAATTTTAAGATGGGAGAGTGAATTCTGCTTCACATAAAGAAATTATCCTGCGTGTGTGACTCTGTAAGGTCTGTCCATTGGCCAGTATCTCCTTTTTGTTGTCATAAACATGGAAATGATTGCAGAATTGGTTTGTCATAATTCTGACTTTGCTTATTTGCAAGAGTGAAGCTGCTAACCATTGCCAGACTAAACAGTCAGAGAATTAATCCAACTCTTAATGACATCACAGAAAGATTCCTGTAAAATCAATGGAAGTTGAATTAGACCCTAAAGACATTTTAAGTATCTCACAGATTCGGGCCCTTAGCAAGTTCTTTACTCTTAATTTGTGCTGGCTCCTGATCAACTCATGAAATCTTTCCTCCACTAGAGCTGTGCAGAGGATGGAAATTCTGTTTTGTGAAGCATGTTGAGATTTCAAAATCTGATTTCATTTTGAATAGAAATGAAACCTGAAAAATTATAAATTCTCTGAGAAGGAAAATTCTAAAAAAATAATTTTGTATCAATTGAAATGTTTTGTTTAAAAAAAATCTAATTTTGATTTAGACCAGTGGTTCCCAAACTTGCTCTGCCTCTTGTGCAGGGAAAGCCCCTGGTAGGCCGGGCCAGATTGTGCACCTGCCATGTCTGCAGGTTTGGCCGATCACGGCTCACACTGGCCGGGGTTTGCGCTGCTCCAGGCCAATGGGAGCTGCTGGAAGTAGCGTGGGCCGAGGGACGTACTGGCCGCTGCTTCCAGCAGCTCCCATTGGCCTGGAGCAGCGAACCTGCAGACATGGCAGGTACACAATCTGGCCCGGCCCGCCAGGGGCTTTCCCTGAACAAGTGGCGGAACAAGTTTGGGAACCACTGATTTAGACTGTTTTATATTATACTTTTAATATAACTGTTCCCCAGATTTTCTCCACAATAAAGTTTTAGTGAATTTCTTGAAGCATTTTGATTTAGATGGAACTGAATTTTCCAACAGAAAATGGTTCCATCAAAAACAATAAAAAATTCAGTCAGTTCTATCCTTCACCTCCCTTCCTCCCAAGTATTCTTTTTTTAAAGACAATCAAACATCAAGCTGTATTTCACTGGTAGTTTGATTAATCCAGCTGCTCCTTTTCCCTCCACCAACTTTCCTACTCTCTTTTCTCTGAAATTATTTTATTCAGAATCTTTTTAATCTAGCAGCTTTTACTTTTTCTCAGCTGTAGAACTGATTGGAAATATTTGACAAAAATGAAGTGACAAAAATAATATTTCACAAACATTTTCACAACCCCCCCCATCTATTTTACAAACCTTCTGTACCCAGACCCTTCCAACCCTTCCTTTTTTTTCTTGCCCATTCATTGCATCAAACATTCTTTTTACTATAGTCTAAAAAGGAGAAGCCACTTTCATACAGTATACAGCAGTTCCCATCCCTGCTGCTTCCTGAATTATGGTCTCTGTTAGCAAGTTAATATTGTGACACGATTCCCACAGGAACCAGTTATGCAGAAGGTGCTTTTTGGAATAATATAAAATGCCTTCCCTACCTGTGAGTTAACTACACAACTCTACCTTGTCTCATTTCAAGCTATTTTGGCATCAAACCCTGTGGCCTTTCAAATTAGTTTGGGTCCTGATTTCAAGCCCATTTAAGTGAGTTGGAATCTTTTCATTTTCTTCACTGAGCTTTGGATCAGTAGCAAAGTTCCATAGCGCATTGAGGCTCTGTAAGTATATTCTTTCCTAAGCCAAGGGCTTTCCTAATTTCGAAGAAAACACAGCACCACTTCTTGCTAATGCTGTACCGGAAAGTATTGACTTTGACATGGCATTTTAAGGTGCATTTCATAAATGTGGGAATTTGTAAGCAGAGCCACAGTAAAATTGTTTTATAGCATAAAGTTTACACTAAGCAGTATAGTTATATTAAAAAGCTTTATTGGGGAAATTCCAACTCCTAAAACAATTCAAATTTGGTGCATAATATTAAGCACTAATATGAAGCAAATAACGTGATGTAGTATGTGCTAAGCCTCTAAAGATAAAAGATCTTCAAAAACAAACAAGTGAAACAATCAAACTGTCCCTCCAAAATGCATAACAGAGCAAAATCCAAAACTAAATGAACTGGATCGAGTCTAGGAAGTGATATAACCTTATTTCTCTATTGTCACCATTGAAGTCAATTTGAGAGGAACAAAAAAAATATTTTATATGCAACCATACTTGTGCTTTCACTTCACACATGCATAATAAAACTTGCAGTTCAGCAAAGCAAATAATTTTGATAAATAGCCTTATGAATAAGTATTAAATATTGTTAACAATAACATCAGACAACTTAAATTTGAATTTTTCTACAGAGTTTGTTTTTACACCCTTTGCATTTTCTGTGAATTTTTTTTCTCATCATAAATTCCTAAATACTTTGAAATTCAGGGTCTGGTTGAATTTATTTTCTGTCCTTGTTTTTCATTGTTGACTGAGCCTTCCTTATAAAGATTGTCTATCTCTTGGCAGAGAGATGGATCCTGAAGAGAACTAGCACAACAGGGATTTTAGAAGTGTTGAATTGTGGCTATTTTTTAAGACATTTTTGCATGTTAACGTGAAAGTTTATGTTGTGTCCACAAATCTGGGGACTGGGAGTATGTAGGCTTGATTGCTTGTTAGGGGATGGGTGAAGGCAAGTCACACTGGCAATGGGGAATCAGGAGGTGGGGGGCAGATTCATGAAGACCTGATTTATTCATGGCAGGGAGGAAGACAGGTATATATAAGTCTGATTGGTTGATGGAGAGTATTTATGTTCGAATAGGCAAACTTTCTTGGTTAAAGGGGATAGGATGCTCACAACCTGACTGATAGGAGCTCAGTGCATGCACGGACGCATGTATGGACAAAATCTTCTCTATGAGCAAATATGCTTTTGTATCAGATTTTATCCTATAACAGACAGGGCTCATGCACAACTGCTGATGGATAAAATCTTGTCCTGCAATGCTTCTTCCCCTCTAGGTCCATCTTGTCTCCTTCCGGTAAAAGTGTGTGCGCAGAAGGGTGAAAATGGAGCAGTGTTAAGATTGCTGTGTGGAGTCTGTGGTGCACAGTAATTGTGGCAATAGTGAGGTGCATGGGTAGAGCAGGAAAAGGTATATATTGGTAGGCAGTTTAACTTTTCATGTGTTTACCTTTTGTAAAAGGTAAACAAACTGCTTCACAATTAAGTGTTTTCTTCATGACTACTAAAGCCAGCTGAGTTTTATAACTTCAGTGGGCAAAGATAAGTGAATTCTTCCAAGATCTACCTTATTATGTGTGAAGGTAGTTTGTCAAAGTGTCTTTCCTGTCTCCCTATTCATAAATACTTTATTCTGAGCTTCTATTAATTCCCTTCAGAGACGCTCCTGACAATTCCTACACATAAGAGCCAGTCATGAGAGCAGTTCTGGAGCCCATGGTATTATTCTTCCCAAATGGATGTGGCCATAGTTCTGCCTCTCCTCCACAGAGGCTGGTGGAGGTAGCCCCCTGCAGAGGAACAGTGCTGGTTATACCTTCTTCTCAGATGGCAAACAGACTATGCTCTTTGGCAGAGCTGTCCTTGGATAGGGCGAATAGGGGTGACCGCTCTGGGCCCCACAGGCCGATGTGTTTGGCCAGTGCGGTCAGTCCCAGAAGAGATGAATCAGTCACTTCCACCCTGAGCCCTGCACCCCTCTACGGATGGTCCTGCTCTCTGGAGCTCCCAGTGGGGTGATGATACTCAACTCATTTCCCAAACACAGAGCTGCCCCTTCAAGTAAGACAAAGTGGTCTAAATGAGTACTAGAAGCTCTCTTAATGAGATTAAGAGAAGAAATTAATAGAAATTCAGTAGAATTAGCAGCCTCATGAGTTCAAAAATGGTGAGACAGACAAAAAATACTGTCTCAAAAATAATGATTTAAAGAAAACCCTCACATTTCGTTTTTTGGTCTTTTGCTTTTTGTTCCCTCAGCTGGAAACATCCACATTCCCCACTTAGTCCTTGTTGTATGCATGGATTTTCAGGTTCAAAATTTAACTTGAAATGTACACAATGAATATTAAATAAATAAATAAATAGATAGATAAAGGAACCTCTTCCTCCTATTGACGGATGGGAAGGACAATTTGACACATTCCTCAGAACTCGTCTGTGCTCATTCTGCACCTCTCACCTATATAGAGGCAAGTTTTTGGGCACTCGCCTCAGCTCCCTCCACTATTCTGCTCATCAAGCATTGTCCTCTAATTTCCTTAGGCATTCTCCTCTTCATTCCTTTTTCAAGGCCCTGGTTTCCATAATCTCTCAATTAATGTATTATATGTAGCTATCAACAATTACTACATGAATTGCACACACATTGAGGGAGATGAGACTAAAACCCTGGTTCTTCAGCTTCTGAAGGCACAAGGTCTACTGGAGCTAAAGAAGAGCTTTCTTTGTAGGTAATAGAAATATTTGTCTCAATCTCCCTGTGGTCCAGCCAGTTAGTGTTTGCCTTAACCAGGAAAGCAGACTGAGTTTAATTGACAAATGCTAACTAAGCCTGATCTAAATGCAGCCACTTTTCTTAATCAAGATATTGTAATCTTTTGAAGGCCTTGTCATGCATGCACATACCCAAAGCCAGAACATTACACCATGCTCCCTCATCCTCTGTTCCCATGCAGAAGTCCATTAGTAACAGAGAAGAGAATAGCTGGAGCTGGCAAGGAGCTGCTCTCTACTAGCTCCCTGCTATTGGTGCCACAACTTGGTGTCCATTGGGCTGGCTCTTCAGGGATCTCCCTTTGGGATACTCCATGTTTCCATATATACAAAACACACCTAGATATATATATATATATATATGCCCATTGCTTCTGATGAAAATTCCAGTGGGAGTCCTATCTATATATCATTTTAGAAGTCAGTCTTTTTGTCTTAATACTCCTCATTTCTCTGTTTAGTCAATAATTTACTCTGTGGCTAGAGGATGGCAAGAGACTGTAATTTCTCTCAGTTTAAGCTTTTCCTACATGAATACAAACCTTCACTCAATTCCACAAGGCACCATCTGATTCCATCAACAAGAAAATATTTTGTAGTTGTTACTACAGGGACCGAACAAAATGTTCAAAATCCAGATGCTGACATGGACTCTAATAAATGCTTGGAAGGGAGTAGAATTGCAAAAAGCCTGTTTAACTAGCAAATGATATGACTGGCCTTGAGCTTAGTGTTTTGCAACAGGTATCTCATTCTAAATACAAACTACTCTTTAGGGTTATTTCTTTGGTTTAACTTGTCAACTTTAAAGATATGAAAGCTTTAAATGCATACAACTTGTATCCCTTTCAAAACTTTTTGAAAATAGTGGTACATCCTCCCTCAGAGACGCCAAGAAACCTCTATCCTCTTGTCTCTTTACTAAACATTAAAAGGTCATTGTCAGTGTGATGACTCATTTACATTTCAGACATTCGTTTAAGACAACACTACAGTTACAAAGTGTGTGATATTAAAACTACTCTACAATGCTTTGGCTTTCCAGTATATAGCAAGCTGGAAATCAAGGATTTGGGGGTTTGTTTGTTTGTTTTGGGGGGGGAGGGGAAGGGCATAAACTCATGTTTTATCCCTTCTACTTAGGTTCCCTCATAAAGGTTGTACTAGGACAACAGACCAATTACACAAATGTGTAAAATGCTTTAGTGCAAATCTGTGCAACACGAAACAATCAGTATTTGCTATCCAACAGCCAACGCAAGTATTTCTTATTTTACTCTTCAGATTATAGCCAGGGAGAGATGTCCCATATTAAATACTTAATTGGGTTTTTACAACATGGGAATGCATTAGACAAATTTTGTTCCTGTCAGCTATTGTTTCAGGTTGTCTGCAGACTAAGGAAACCAGTAATGTACCAGTTTACACTTGGTTTAAATTTTCAATGTTTTCTTTCCAACCATAAAGTGTTAGAAACAAAATGTTTCCAAAAATGAGAGCTGAGATTCTTGAGTCCAATTCTGCATTAAGTGGTGGATTCTGTCACTAATTCTATGACTGTAAAATCATGAAACCCCTGAGTCCCTAATTATTATACCTATTTAAAAGAAAAAAAGTGAACTAGACTGTTCAAGTTATTTGTTAATTTCACTGGTTCTTTTTAAAAATGTAATCTTGTCAGTGAAATTGGTTTAATCATTCTTCTTGTACTCCCCTCCTCTGAACTGGCATTTAGATATCACACAATACTAGGCAATAGCAGTTTTGTAAGCTGATTTATTACAAAATTACTTCCCAATAATGGTCAGTTAGGATCATCCAATTTCTGATTGGTTGTTGCATTGATTGGTTCATGTGCCTCTCTATCAGCTCTTCACCTTTTAAATTCCAGCAATATCCACCAAAATACAGATGAGACAGCTTAGCCATTTCTATACAAAATTATCAGCAACATTCATGATGCAGCATCTTAAATGCAGTATACCACCAGTTATCCAAATTCCCTTTATCTGAAAATGCAAAGTTATCCATGTGTCTCCCCTCATGTCTTTATCATCATCATGTTCCTGTTACGCTTCTGGCATTTAGAGCAGTGACGAAGCTCCTCCACTCCTGTTTGTTTCTGGCAAGTCTTTCAATGGTTCCCCAACTGTGCCCCAGGTTTTTCAGCTCAGTTTCCACAGCTCTTCTCTGCTGTGACCTGAACTAGCTTCCCTGTTTCGTACATTGTCCGCACAGTCTAAAAACCAAGTTTTGTCTTGGTGTTGAGCACTTCAGTCTTCATGTAGCCCCTCATGTAGCCCGGTGTTAATTGCCTGCTAATAAAATCTCAATTAGCCTTTTACTGCCTGCTAGCACTAATCAATGGCTTTGTACTTGTATAGTGGTGTGATGTGAAAATCCTGACTGATACTGAGGCTGATGACTGCCTGGAGAAAGGGATTACCTGTAGATCAGTGGTGGGAAATCTGCAGCCCGCAGGCTGCATGCGGCCCGTCAGGGTAGTCCGCTGGCGGGCTGTGAGACAGTTATTTTTACATTGACCGTCCACAGGCACGGCTGCCTGCAGCTCCCAGTGGCCGCAGTTCACCGTTCCCGGCCAATGGGAGCTGCAGGAAGAGACGCAGGCCTCAGGGACATGTTGGCCACCGCCTCCCGCAGCTCCCATTGGCCAGGAACAGTGAACCACAGCCACTGGAAACTGTGGACGGCCGTGCCTGAGGATGGTCAATGTAAACAAACTGTCTCACGGCCCGCCAGTGGCCCGTGGGCTGCAGATTGCCCAGCATTTCTATAGATCAGGGGTCGGCAACGTTTGGCATGTGGCTCGCCAGGGTAAGCACCCTGGTGGGCCGGGCCAGTTTATTTACCTGCTGACGCGGCAGGTTCAGCCGATCGCAGCCCCGACTGGCCGTGGTTCGCCGTCCTGGGCCAATGGGGGCGGCGAGAAGTGGTGCGGGCAAGCGATGTCACAGCACACAGGGATTTTTGTATGTTACAATTTAGATTAATATAATTCATTTGGAAAAGAGGGATAGCTCAGTGGTTTGAACATTGGCCTGCTAAACCGAGGGCTATGAGTTCAATCCTTGAGGGGGCTACTTAAGGGTCTGGGGCAAAATCAGTACTTGGTACTGCTAGTGAATGCAGGAAGCTAGACTCAATGACCTTTCAAGGTCCTTTCCAGTTCTAGGAGATAGGATATCTCCATTAATTGAAAAAACAAAATTCCTTGTAAACAGGCCAGGTCATAATTTTTTGGAGGTGGGGGTTTGGGGGGGGGGAATTCCAGCTGAAATGGGGTTTCATCATAATCAATGTTCTCTGTTGGAAAAGGCTGACTTTGTCTGAATTTTCAATCAGAAAAAATTGAAATGTTTAGTTTGGGGTCAAAATTAATCTTTGCATCTGCATGAGCTGCTGCAATGCCTCACAGAAGTTGTAGTTGTGGATCCCTCGTATTCCCTTTCTCTCTGACTACACTACACATCCCATGTTGCACCATGGCCTGTGCCAGAGGCAGAGCTACCATTGTGCCTCATGGCACTCCTACGATGCATGAAACTTTTCAATTCATGAATGACTAAATTAATTCTTTCAAATGAAAACACTGACATGAAAAATCTCAACATTTCTGAATCAAAAGTTTTCAGAACTTTTTGTTTGATTAAAAGAATTTGATATTTTGAATCAGGGCAAACAAACAAAGATCAGAATTTCACACAGGATAGTAATTTTGGTTTTTGGTCAGCTGTACTTGTGAAATAAATTGAATTTAAACGCACATCACCAGAAAACTAGTAATTTATACCACTACACAGTCTAAATTAAGGATGGATATATATTTTCTATCTCTTAACCTCGCTGTATGTAGGGTATGATTTTAAGAGTTATAACATTTTTTACAGGAGCCTTTCAAGACCATCTGTTTCAAAAGCAAAGGATTATTAAAAGAAAATCAATCTTCATTTCTTAATAAGCATTGTCCAAAATGTTAAAGTGCAGATGGAAGTAGTACAAGTGCCCTACCGGACAGCCCAGGAGATGGCAGTCACTATTCACCAAATAAGTAAAGTACTGGCACAAGCAGAGCAGGATTTCCCACACTGATCTTCCTAAACCCTGACCTGGAGGAACACTGTTTGCACTTGAAAGGTCATTTCAATCTGCATATTCATTCACATGTTGATCTCTCTACAGAAAATTCCAGGAAGAATGCCAGTTGTGGCCCTGTGTGCACTTTGAACAGCTGCCCACAGGGAAATGTAATGTCTTATTCTAATAATTTAACAATTTTCTCAGCTGCAAATAATTTTGTAACCAGTATGCCGATTTATTGCAAATACCCTGGAAGTGATGGGCTTTAATATAGATTCTAATGAATATAGCTGTCATAGGAATTATTATTTTAGACAAGAGATTTAAGATTCCCAGATCATCTCCTGCTCTGGTCTGTATAAAATTAGAGCTTATTGAAAACTGAAAAATCTCATTTGCAAAAAATGCAGAGGGTTTTTCACAGAAACATATAACTTTGAGAAATTTTGAAATGTTTTGTCCAGCTATAGATCAGACCAGTGAGATGAGGATAGAATATTCTATACCTCCTCTGCAGACCAATAAATTCCTCTCCCAAAAGGAGACAATTTTGCTGAACACTATAAAATCTCTCTGCAGCATTTCCTCTATCCCTCTCCCATGGGTATCTCCATAGGAAGGTAAAATTTTGCCCTAGATTATTAAACTGACATTTTCATCCAATATTGTAAATAACTGCTCATTTAAGGGCTATAATGCATTTCACTTCTTTGTTTTTGGTTTTAAATATGCGTAATTTTTGCTTGGCCCTCTTTCAGCTGACTCCTTCACATTCAATGTTATACGTGCATATTTATGCTATGGTGTGCAAATGAGAAAGAAATGCTAATGTATGAGGAAAAGGGACTTAATGAAATGTAAATTGAAATCAAGTGATAAAGCACAGTTTGCACTGTTCGGTTCACTCTTTTGAACTTAAGAGAAAGGAAACAAGTTGTTATCCCTTGACTAGTGGCTAAATGTTAGAAAACAGAGAACATGACAGGCAAAAAGGCAATAGCTGAAGACTGCATTTTCAGCATGTTATTAATGAGGAAAGGAAGCCAATAAACAGGTTCATAAGTAAGATAAAGATGCAATACCTTTTTCCAGCTCTGCGTTTGGAGAAGAAGATGTAAGATACCAAAATGATTACCAAGAAAAGAAAAGCCTAGATGATAGATAAACAACTCTTTTCTCTCTCTCTTTCCTCGGTGTTCACTCTCTTTTTATTTTGCAGTGTGTCCCATTTCTCTCTCCTCCCCAAACTGACCTGCCTCCTGCCATTCCAAATGGTACTTCTAGTGCAGCAAGAATAACAGGGTTACAGTAGACAAACTCCCCCCCCAAAATTGTTAGTTCCTTATTAAGTATCAGAAACATTCAACTTAGTAAAAAGTCTTAACAGGGCAGCCATTTTGGCTGTAAACAGTCTACTTTATCTCCCTTCAGAGCAGACAAACATCTCACTGGAATTATTTCGTCCTCCTTGGCAACACCATAGTTCTTTAGAGCTGGTCAGAAATTGGAAATTCTGACATTTCGACATTTGTTTTCATCCTGAAATCAGGCGAGTCAAAATATTAAAATTTTTGATGGAATCTGAGCTGTCTTGGTTCCTCATAGGTTACTAAGGTGCCTCTTGCCCTTGTGCTCCACAACTAGCCAAGCTACATCTCTCATGATGCACCATAGCTATGGACACGCATGATGCACTCCAGTGATTCCCACTGAAAATTCTGATTTTGTGGAAACCGCAGTTGACATTAAAAACATTTTGACAGAAAATTCATGACTGACTTCAGTAATTAACTCTTTGCTCTTTCTCCTACTCTATGTAACAATGCTTGAAAGATAAGAACATAAGAATGGCCATACTGGGTCAGCCCAAAGGTCCAACAAGCCCAGTATCCTGTCCTCTGACAGTGGCCAATGGCAAGTGCCCCAAAGGGAATGAACAGACAGGTTATCATCAAGTGATCCATCCCCTGTTACCCAATCCCAGCTTCTGGCAAACAGAGGCTAGGGACACCATTCCTGCTCGTCCTGCCTAATAGCCATTGATGGACCTATCTTCCATGAATCTATCTAGCTCCCTTTTGAACCCCGTTATAGTATTGACCTTCACAACACCCTCTGGCAAGGAGTTCCAGAGGTTGACAGTGCGTTGTGTGGAAAAAATACTTTCTTGTGTTTGTTTTAAACCTGCTACTTATTAATTTCATTTGGTGGCCCTTTGTTCTTGTATTATGAGAAGGAGTAAATAATACTTCCTTATTTACTTTCTCTATACCACTCATGATTTTTATAGACCTCTATCATATCCCCCCTTAGTCGCCTCTTTTCCAAGCTGAAAAGTCCCAGTCTTATTAATCTCTCCTCATACGGAAGCCGTTCTATACCCCTAATCATTTTTGTTGCCCTTTTCTAAACCTTTTCCAATTCCAATATATCCTTTTTGAGATGGGGCGACCACATCTGCACATCTGTATTCAAGGTGTGGGCGTACCATAGATTTATATAGAGGCAATATGATATTTTCTGTCTTATTATCTATTCCTTTCTTGATGATTCCCAACATTCTGTTCACTTTTTTTGACTGCTGCTACACATTGAGGGGATGATTTCAGAGAAGTATCCACAATGACTCCAAGATCTCTTTCTTGAGTGGTAACAGCTAATTTAGACCCCATCATTTTATATGTATAGTTAGGATTGTGTTTTCCACCCAGTTTTGTGAGATCCTTTTGTAGCTCTTCACAGTCTGCTTGGGACTTAACTATCTTGAGTAGTTTTATATCATCTGCAAATTTTGCCACCTCACTGTTTACCCCTTTTTCCAGATCATTTATGAATATGGTTAAATAGGACTGGCTCCAGTACAGATCCCTGTTTACCTCTCTCCAGTCTGAAAACTGACCATTTATTTCTACCCTTTGTTTCCTATCTTTTAACAAGTTACCAGTCCACGAGAGAACCTTTCCTTTTATCCCATTACTGCTTATTTTGCTTAAGAGCCTTTGGTGAGGGACCTTGTCAAAGGCTTTCTGAAAATCTAAATACACTATATCCACTGGATCTCCTTTGTCCGCATGCTTGTTGACCCCTTCAAAGAATTCTAGTAGATTGGTGAGGCATGATTTCCCTTTACAAAAACCATGTTGACTATTTCCCAACAAATTATGTTCATCTATGTGTCTGACAATTTTTTTCTTTACTATAGTTTCAACCAATTTGCCCAGTACTGAAGTGAGGCTTACTGGCCTGTAGTTGCCAGGGTCACATCTGGAGCCCTTTTTTAAAAATTGGCGTCAGATTAACTATCCTCCAATCATTTGGTACAGAAGCTAATTTAAATGATAGGTTTCAGATGACGGTTAGTAGTCCTGCAATTTCACATTTGAGTTCCTTCAGATAAGATAGAGATAGAGCTGAAAGGCAATCCTCTAGTTTTTAGAGATATTGGTGCTAGGTAACACCATTGTGAACCTGCAGTAACTCCACAGATGTTCATTGTAAAAGAGAGCAAAATGTGGAACTTCACTTTTAAACCACCATCATTTCCTTTTGGGGTATTTATAAAATGGGGTCCTTCAAACTCAAAACTGTACTTACAATTTATTCTTGATTTTGGTTACTTCTATATCCACTTGTAATCTGCCATTTTTATTCTATGGTTTGTGAGTGGAGATGAACCTTTTAATAACTTACTTACATTTTTAATCAGCAATTTAATATTTTTAACTAAAAAGAGTAAATGTAACCAAAACAGACATCCATGTTTGTCAATCATAGTGCATTTATAACTGTAACTGAGAGTGAATTTAATTGCTTTAATTAAAGCCAGAAATCAAACACAAGACAGAATATATGAGGGAAACAATTCCACTGTCGTTAAAGCTGACAAAGTGTGAATGTCACAACTTACATATTCATGTACTCTTCCATGTGACCTTCTGTTGTAAACAAAGAATATTAAATACTGTTATTCATCTACTACTAATGAACATATATTACTCTGGAGCAGGGGTCGGCAACGTTCGGCACCCGGCTCGCCAGGGTAAGCACGCCGGCGGGCCGGGCCAGTTTATTTACCTGCTGATGCGGCAGTTTCGGCTGATCGCGGCCCTCATTCACTGCGGTTCACCATCCTGGGCCAATGGGGGTGGCGGGAAGCCACGGCCAGCACATCGCTCGCCCGCGCCGCTTATTGCCGCCCCTATTGGCCCGGGACGGCGAACCTCGGCGAATGGGAGCCGCGATCGGCCGAACCTGCTGTGTCAGCAGGTAAATAAACTGGCCCGGCCCGCCAGGGTGCTTACCTTGGCGAGCCATGGGCCGAACGTTGCCGACCCCTGCTCTGGAGTCTAGTGAATAGATAAAATCTTTTCATCAATTATTTATTAAATAAATATTTTCTATGCATACCAATTAAGGGGGGAGGTATCTTATTACAAGTTTAGACCATGCCAACGTTTGAACTTCTAGGAGACTAAGTTGATGAGAGTGCCATAAAAGATAAGAATGGGCCGAAGATCAGTATACTTGAATGACTGCTATTTGCAACATACAAAAAATAATATTCATTTAAGGTAACAATAAATTAAGAAGTCAGAGTAAATAACCAGTGGATTTACTTACTATTTAGCTGAAGTTTAGTTTTCAGCAAGATTATGATTTCAGCCAATCATTCTCTGAACATGCATCATGAGTGCAAAGTGATGAGAATCAGGGTTTTCATGAACAAACTTGCTCTTACACTCTATCCAGTGAAGACATTACCCAAGCTAACGTGACACACTACAAAATAAATGTTTTTTTAATGAAAATACATATAAGTATGTGCACTGAAATGATGTATAATGTACTCACATACACATATTATGGCCTTAACCCTGCGAGTGGTTCCAGGTGGTAGATCATTGAGCCCATGCAGAACCTCATTGAAGTCAGAGAGGCTCCAGGTAGGCAAAGGGGCTCACACCTATTCAGAGCCAATTGCAGGATTGGGGCTGAATATTTTACACGTACGTACATATTTAGTGCTAAGATAAATACACGTTAGTATAGATATTAGTATAGATATAGATATTACATGTGTATATACACACACGGCTAAGACTATATTTACATGTGAGTACAAGACTCATATATTCACACATCAACCTAAGTCATTTTCAAAGAAGCAATTAATATTTTGATGCAACAATTCAACTGACATTTTCTCCAGGATTGCTTGTTACATTGCATTAACATGATTGTGATAGAAATCACAATTAGATTGTCATACTGATGCTTGAAAAAGCATAAATAACTACCAATATCAGTGCAATAAAAAAATGAACAATAAATCCTTTAAAAAAAAAAGATTGTCTTTAGGAAATGTATAGCTAATGTATTTTGATGAACAGCATTTTTTTTTGATGGAGGAATGGGGTATTATAGGCTTAAAATTGAATTTTTATAACAAATATATATTTGCAACACCAAAAATATTCAACCTTAAAAATCTATTAAAAATGACATCTTGCTTGGGCTTCTTTGCGTTAAGCTGGCAGGAGCAAATAAGTATTTATGGTACAATTTACATAGAAAAGCGACTCAGTTATTCTGCATTGCAGGATACGGGTGCCCTCTGCTGTCAATTTGTAGATTGTCGTAGTCTGATATTTTTGCTTCTCAGTGTCAGCTGGTGGCAGTTACACTGTGAAATACTGACTTGCTATTTAGACGTGAAATATACTTGGAAGTTACTGTACAGAAGTAAAGGTAGTTGTCTGATATTTCTATCCAGCTTGTATAACCTTTTGCAAAAAGTAAACTTGGTGGCAATATAATTAAAAAATATATATCTGCTTATTGCAAATATATGTAAGTTAATGCTACATGTACACAGAAGCATGTATTCTGGTACTTTTTCATACAACTAGAATGAGGCCTATAACATACAGTAAAGTACTAGGGCAACACAGGATTTGAAGTATCTGCTAACCATGGCTAACGGCAAGTACAGTTCAAAACATTCCCAATCCAACATCTGTTGATGTCTATGGGCATCTTCCAATTGATTTGAATGCACTTTGGAGGATGTCCAACATCATTTTTATCACACTCACCAATGGAATACATGAAGTTATTCCTGGGAATATCTCCTTGCATTCCTCAGGGCAGTATGGCAGGGAATGACGTGATTAGTTNTATAGTTGCCTATTACCCCTCACCCCTCTGTCCCAATTTTTCACACTTGCTGTCTGGTCACTCTAAACACATCTGAGCCTCAACTGCACTTCTTCTAAAAAAAAGAGATGTGAGTGCTTACACTATTTATAGCTGTTATCACTCATGCAAGTGCTTTATTTAGAGGCACAAAACCTTGGAAAGCATAGCCCTTAAATTTAGAAGTTTTTTCCTATTAGATTCTCTAGCAAGTTTAAATTTGGTCAGACTTTTAGTTTTAAAATTTCAGCACCTCAAAAACCTCCATCCTGGAATGAGCTTCCTGATGGTTTCCAGGTACAAAGCTCACTGCAGATTCATGGTCAAAAGCTAAAACTCCATTTTAGACATGTTACACTGAGCCTAACTCTGCCACACTTACTTATGTCAAGAAGTACTTTCCTCTTTGAGAAGTCCTGTGGAAACTAATGGGTCTTCTCACAAAGCAAGGTACAAGTTGAACCTCTCTAATCTGGCACACCCTGGTCTGGCAGCAATCGTGGTCCGGCATAGGTGCCAAAAATTAGTGTGTGTGGCGCATCAACTGGCATCAAGCTTCCTCCTCTGCCCTTTGCACCTCTCATGCACCAGCAGCCCCGCACTTACCAACTCCTCCTCCTCCCTCCCAGCGCTTCCGGAGCACCGCAAACAGATGATTCGTGGTGTTCAAGCTCTGGGAGGGGGCTTGCAGCTGGGACCCTGGGTGGCAACGGGGCCCCAGGCAGGGGACCACGCTGGGTGCAAAGCCTTTGGGTGCTGCAGCGCCCCCCGCACGCCTACTTCCTGTGCCTATGAAGACCCACTGGCACTCTGCATTGACCTCCCGTGATTCAGCAAATTCTCTGGTTTGGCACCAGTCAGGTCCTGAGGGTGCTGGACTAGAGAGGTTCAACCTGTACATTCTAGACCTGGGTAGCAGAACTAGACTAAAAGTGGCTAGAGGCCCTATGTTATTGTTTTCCTTTGGCACAATGCCCACTGCCTACAATGGGAGTTTTGACCAAAAAATACATGCGGGATCAGATTCTAGTTGTTGCAGCTTTTATGGTGTGCTTGAGACCCCTCCTATTATAGGAAAGCAAAAATGGGAGCAAGCACAGGATGATAATTTTGGACTTTATTCTAGACTTTTTTGGCTTTGGACAGTTTAGGTTGAAAATTTAAAATTGTTTTTTATTTAAAATACATATAAAATAGAAAATAAATGTAGAATTTAACCTGGCTGAGGATCTGGTCCAGTTGTTCAAAAGAATTACCAAGAGTGGTTCTGCTTAATAACATGTGGACCAGATCCTCAGCTGGTGTAAACTGAAGTCACTGGAGCTATGCCAGTTTACATCAGCAGGGGATCTCATTCACAGTTTTAAAAAGTGATTAGGAAGAAATGAAAATCTGCTGTTTTCTCTCAACCTGAGTTTGAACACTGACAGGTTTTAAAGCTTGCCAGTGGCTCCTCGGGGATCTATATTTCATTTCCTGAGTATCAAATAAATGTCAGCTACAAGTATAGTAAATCACAGTGAATTCCATATAAACAAATAGAACTGGCATAGACATGCTAGGTCAGATTCTCCTCAGACTGACAAGAATCAGGAGTAACTCCCATTGAGTTCAGTGGTGTTACTCTGCTGTTACTCAAGTGTAATCGAGAGATTTGTCCCTGTGTAATGGCACTCCAAGCTCACTATCCAGCCACGTCATGCTGTGCATTATTGCTTATTCTTTTGGTTATTGAAAGGGTAATATAAGCAATGGATCTAATTTGTATAGCAATGGGAAACATGATAGCTAAAGCAAGCACAGAACTGAATAGCTTATATCCTAATGCAAACACTAGAGAGGAATAAAGAAAAAATGTTGTGAGCAAATTTCAACAATTGAATGAGTATGTTTGGGGAATTTAAATAGCAAAAATAATTATCAGAACACCCATGGGTCGTTGCATATGAGATTCAAAGTAGAAAGAATATGAAAGCATCCCAGATTTTCTCTAAAGGCCTAACAGTATTTACAAATTCAGGTTTATGAACCTGATAGTAAATCCATGGCTACAAACCAGTTTGGATGAATTTGATTTGCCTTTTGGTAACACCTTGCAGCTGGGATGACAGCAGGGATAAGGGATACACATTCCATCATTTCATAAACACAATTTGTCTTTTCTGCAGCAAAACTAGCCATTCTTAAATGTAATGAAAACTATGGGGCCAGATCCACTGAGATTTCCAGGAGTACTACTCCTGGCAGTACACCAATTTATATATGTTTCAAATTGAATTTCAGAACAATAGGCTCCAAGGTAGCCCAACAGACTTCTTTTATTATCAGAAACCATTATTTAACAATGGGGAATTGACATTTCAGCATATATTTTATGGTAAGGTAGTCAAGTTAACCCTTTTTTGCAGCTGGAAATACAATTAGGTAATTGCATACTCCAGGGAAGCCTGCCTGAGAGTTCATTTTGAAAGAAGTATAACTCAACTGTAATTTTATGAAATAATAATAATAAAGAGAGACCTCTGGCTAATATTCATTTTGCTCCTCCACACTCCAACTTTGATACAAATGAAATTACAGTTTACCTACTTAATGAGTGGGAAACCAAATAGACCTTCTAGCAAAATTATTTGTAAGGCTATGTAGTGACTACTGCTGACATTAGACAAAAGGAAATTGCCTACATGCATCATAGCTCACCAGAGTTCGTCAAATAATCACTTTCAAGCAAGCGGTTGAACATTTAATGTTAATAAATTGCTAGAGATTGCAGTGGTAAACTCTTCAGGCTTCATTGCTCACCAGCCTCCTCATGTCAGTAAAGACATTTTTAGCCGTCATGGGGTGAAATGGTACTGCCAGTAAATCTTTCCCACCCACACACACCAATTACAGTTCTTTGCAGCTATTAATAAAGCTTTGAGTTAGGCTACATCTTTCCCACCTTCTAACACATTATTTAATGTAATTCATTAACCAATATAAATTAACGTTATAATAAGGGAGAATATTAGGAGGCTAGTCCTGGTCTGAGGTTTATGAAAGACAGCCTGGAAAGGCATGTTCTATTCCTGTCTCTAACATGTGTTTTTTATATGACCACAAGCAATCACCCTCTGCTATCAGTTTTTCACATTTGTGAAATGGTTATAGTCATACTTATCCTCCCGCACAGGACTGTGGTGAGCCTTTGTTCATTAGGGTCTGCAAATGTTTGTTTATTTAGATTTAAAATGAGAAAAGATACCTACCCAAAGCATTCAGCACCCGAATGTTAATTAAACATACAACATAATAAAATCCAGCAGCACTCAAACAATTTCAACATGAACTCAGCCAGCCAGATACCTACAGAAACTCATTCCCATTCCTTTATTGTCGTGGGAGTGTACCCTCAGCCTTTCAAACAGAGGTCTTTTCCAGTGTGCCTGGAAAGTCACCAAATTCAGGATATTTTGGACCAAGGTGGGAGAAAGTTCCAGAGGCCTGGAGTTCTCAAAGAGAATGCCTTAGCAGCCTCCCATCTCTTTTATAGGAGGGATGTCACCAAGCTATCATTTGGTGATCTAGGATGACCTGACCACCTTAGAAGGAAATAAAGAGGGGTGGGAGAAGATGGGTATTGAAGAAAAAAAAACAGAGCCCTGGAACATGTAGTAATATATAAAAGCATGAATCAGTATTTACTTTATCATCATCATCTACACCAATGTTTATAGTCCCACTTCCCATAATTTTCTTACCTCTATGGCAAGTCCACATTTTTCAGGGGAAGCAGACCCCAGCCTGTGCCCAAGTTTCACCAAACTCAGTATATTTTTCCCAGCAGGTGTTTGTATCTTTTTCTCGCTTCTTTCTGGAGCTAGATCACACCCTCCCTCCTTCTCCCCGGCACTTCTCCAGCTTCCTAGTTTTCTAGAGAACTGTCTCATCCTTCACTCTTACCTTGGAATGATCTGGGTCTGGCTTGCATAGACCCAGGCCCCTTCCACTCTGAGCAGCCTCTGAAGGTATGTCTATACTAGAACATAAGCTGGTGCTTGAGCCCGGGCTCAAGTCTAACCCCACTTACATCTACACTGCAATTGTGCTGACCCAGGATCCCAGGACCTTTCAGGACTGCAGGGTCTGAGCTGGAATTAAGCTGGGACCCAGGCTTCAAGCCATATTGCTTTGCAGTGTAGATGCAGTCCTGCTTGACTCAGGTCCCGGGAGTCAACCAGAGGTGTCCTACAATTCCATGGGACAACTTCCTTAGCTCTCTCTCTTCCAACAATCTGCAATTTACTGTATTGAAAATGGCAGCCATTCCCCCTTTGCAAATGGCACCAGCTCAGGTCAGCATTAATGCATTCTCCCATTCTCTTCTGATCACATATCTGCCAGCACTCTATCAGACAGCCTCCTGGCTCTGCAATGCAGAACAAACTATCAAGCCTTTTACAAAGCAAGCTGCTTCCTAGTAACGTGCAGGGTTGGCAATAAAGTTTTCACACAGTGCGCCATAGTCCTAGGGCTAGAGTAGCCACATTGGGAGGTGGCACTAGGGACTCTGGGATGTGGTCACTTTGGTTTGGATCCATGCAATGCAGTGTGGACATCTGAGCCCTAGGTTCAAGCAGGAGTGGCGTCAGGATTTTTGCCACCGTAGGCGGCAGCGCTCCTCCTCTGAGCATTCGGCGGCGGGGGTCCTTCCGCTCCGCGTCTTTGGGGCACTTCGGTAGTGGGTCCCGGAGCGAGTGAAGGACCTGCTGCTGAATTTCGGCCAAAGACTTGGAACGGAAGGACTCCCCGCCACCGAATTTCCGCCGAGGACAGCAAAATGCCGGCCCCCACCATCCTGCCACCCTAGGTCACCGCCTAGGGTCACCTAGTGGAAGCACCAGCCATGGGTTCAAGCATGGGTTAGAAAAGTCTTACCATTGGGTTAAAATACAATGCAGATATTCACGCTCAGGGTTTCCTAACATGGGTCAGCTGACTCAAGTCCCACTAATCTTGGGCTTACATTGAAGTGTAGACATACCATGAGAGGATTGATTACCTGGAATCAGCTGCTTTGGTTTTATTTTTTTCCTCCCCCATGTGACAGTTCACTCTTTCATAAGAGAGTTCTAGATCAAGTACCCGTGCTAACAGCACCTGTGAGAGAGGCAACACCTCAGGTAGGCCAGTTCCAGGACCTTGTGGCTTTTATAGGTTATAACCAACACCTTAAACTTCACCAGAGACAGGCAGCCAGTGCAGATCCTGAAGCACTAGTGTCTCAAGCTTCCAACATTCTGCAAGAGCTTGGTTTCCAAATGGATTCGAGGCACAGCCCCTCAGGAAGAGTGCACTGCAATAGTCTAACATAGAGCAGACAACAGTGACAGAGTCTACATCCTAAAGTTAAGGTTGCAACTTCCTAGCCACACTGAGATGGTGAATAGCTTACTGCTGTAATTTGATTGTCAAATAACAGACAGAGATCTAAAGAAACCCCTTAGTTACAAACGATTAATGCTGGACGTACACCCTCAAATCAAAAAGATTGATCTTAATTATGCTATCTCCCCTGGTTGTTTCCCCCAACCAACCATCATCATTTCCAGTCTTGTCTGGATTGAGCATCAGACACCTCACTCTCATCCATGCCCCAATCTCAAGTTAAGCAAAGGCTGAGGCACTGAGCAGCAGCATCTGAGACAGACAAGCTAGACACATACAGACAGATATCATCATAATGAAAACATTGCACCCCATTTCTCCTTACTAACCCTCTTAACTGTCCAGAATGGACATGAAATAGAAGGTTGACAGTACAGTATCCTGACAGTACAGTATCCTGGGGCATATACTTGAGAGCTCTCTTGCAAGAGGAGCAACTGCCCAAAACTACTTGTTGAAATACATCCAAGAGAAAAGGGTCTGCAGATCAAGAACTCCTCAGGATCAGTGGTATCAGCAACAGGTAATAGAATTAATAGCACAAGACCCACATCCATCACTGACCAACATGGAGATCACTGATGAACATGACCATTGCAGTCTCAGCTATATTAAATAAAGAGATCCTTGGATGAAGGGTGGTATGTAAGTCTATTATAATATGCCATGTAGTAGACCATGTAAACTGGCACAGGTACCATTATTCTGTAATATCACTATAGGCACTTAAAAGGAATTTGTCATACCATTTATATCTTACTTCTAATATTTAAGAACGTGTATATTACCAATTGGGCCTAATCTCGGCTGCTGTAAATCAGCATTACACCAAGTGAAGATCTGGCCTTTTAACAAAAAATAATACAAAATCTATTTTGATATGTCAGTCCTGGCAGCATCAAGCTGCTGCTGTTGAAGGAAATAGACATCTATCCTTTCAAAGGCCAAAAGAAGGTGAAAGTGACAACCTGTAGACAGATCAAGAGAATGGAGTAGGTTGTTGTCTTTTTTCCAGAGTAATGTTGTAGAAGGACCCAAAAATACCACTATGAACACAAAAGAACTGATCAATCTGATCAGTCAAAGCCCTTTCACAATCTTTTTAATTTGGTTTGTAACTTTAAGACCATTGTGAGTCTGGCAGACCAGGTACTAGCTCATGCCAAAACCTAGGACCTCACTGAACAGTCGCAAATGCATAGCTGGAAACCAGCCTAGCTTATCTGTGGGTTAGTATAGTTAAAATAGTTATTGGTGTTATAGGAGTGTGTTTAGACTTTATGGAATGCCTGTAGGATTCTACATGTAATAATCCTAATTATAATATCAGTATCCCATGGTATAAAGTTATATCGAGTGTTTGCATTTTAAACCTCAGTAATTGTGTAACTCAAACAGGAAAAGCAGCACTAATTAAAGTAAACTGCTTTTCCTGCACACAAGGTGGTCCACTGAAGGCATGAGAGACGTGTAGCGTTAAAGGATAAAGACCTTGTTGATTGCATTCCTCACTCCAACAAGGAGAGAGAGGCCTGTGCATGAATTCGTCCTATCTGGGGTGAAGGGGATAAAAAAAATCCCTGACAAGGAGAAACTGATCTTTATGCTGTCTGAGCTCTGACGGGCAAAGATTCCTAAACATAAGCAATAGATCCCCAGGCTGCTTGGCATGGGTCAGCCCTAAAAGACATCTACAGCTGCTTATTGTAGAAGCTTATATTACCTTTTTAAATCGAAACCTGTAACTCAGTGGTGGGCAACGAGACAGTGTTTACATTGACCGTCCGCAGGCACGGCCACCCGCAGCTCCCAGTGGCTGCGGTTTGCACATGGAGACATACTGTCACCCTACCCCCAGAGGCTGCAGAGACGTGCTAGCAGCCAGCCACTTCTGGGAGCAGTGCGGTGCCACAGCACACAGGCAGCCTGCCTGAGCGCCGCAGGACTTTTAGCAGCCTGGAGTTGGAGATCACTGCCTGTAATTTATTTTTGAGCCGGGGCCCTAAGCTGCAGCCCCTAAAGCCCCTGCCTTAATCTGGCCCTGAATAAAATGCACATTTGAATAAACAAACACTCATTTAAGTGTGTAGGTTTGTGTGTTTTGTTTTGTTTGTAGTTGTTTAAATGTCAGGATTTTGAGAGCATCCATTGCTGTGTGTGTACACACAGATTTGTGCCATTAAGAGCTCTGTAGATGACAATCTCCACAACTAATTACCCATATCATTGTGTATTATACATATTTAAAAGATATCAAAAATCCACGGTCATCGAAGGAGAAAAAGTTGTGACATTTCACAGTATATAAGCTGTTTAAATAGAGCTTTAAAATATCTTTCTGATCATGTCAGAACTGAAAAATCTAGCTTGTTCCAAGTGCTAAAGATCACCAGGAATATTATTGCCTACTAGCAGACTTTCAGAGTTACTCCTTTTTAAAATATTTGGCAATTACTCAACTTCACTCACATCTGGTTTGTAGAGTCTGCCTTTGTCTGCTTTTGATTTCAGTCAGACATTAAAATTGCCAATGTGAAAACAAAGATTTTTAAAAATTACATTACCCAGTGAAGTGATTTCTTCCTCAGGACTAAAGAAACAAAATAGCCATGGTAAACTTGAAAACCACAGGAATCCTATATGGAAGAAGCACCAAAGAAAAGGCACCAAAGCAATTCCTTCCAACCTCCCCCTTGCAGAAATATATTATTAAGATGATACAATGACATTCACAGCAATATATAGCATAGTAATACAGGAGAATAATGTGCAATAGTTTTCATAGTGTCTGTCTTTATTTTTCAAACATAGGAAAAGTGTAGCATGATGTTATATACTTATTAGGGGATTCAATATTATAGATCAATGGGGTGTGGCGAGGGAAGAGAGTGAGAGAGCATGCATGTATGAAGGGAGGGGGGATGAAGTCACTGAAATCACAAAGGGAAGGGCATTAGTGTGGTTAGAAACTATCCAGAAAAGGCTCCAGCCATGAGCTTTATGAGGTCTGAACTTATATCCTTGGAGGGATCCGCAGCAGCAGGCCTGAATATCACCACTTAAATCATGGACCCCAAGCTCCCTGACTATAATCTGCATAGCTCTACTAATGGACCATGACATTACCAATCTTAGAACTAGGCATCTGGGAGCAAGGGGGGGAGGCGGAGGAGGGGGGATGGCATGAATGTTATTGAAAATAAAATCTACAAGTTTTTTCACTGTTAACTGTAACTCTTGTTATTGGCTTGCCTGAGAAAAATCATATAGGTGAAGTTTTATTTGCAAGATTACTCATTATGTAAAGGTCTGATGTGCTCACAGCTGTATGTGACAAAAATAAAGGGCATCCAAATACTAAGGAATTTTATGACTAAGAAAGAGGTATAGAAAAGACTAGGATACCTAGAGGAGAAAATAATTTACAGGGGTTGTTTGTTGTTGCTGCTTTTGTTTTTACAATATTATGTTTAACTAATTTCTCATGGGTATGATGAGAAAAATTAATACAAAGCAGGGATTAGAATGGGGAAAGTGTATGTTTTGGTGAAATATACATGGAATACAATCCCAAATCTAAGAGGCAGCATATAAAAAGGAACAAAAGAAGGAGATGAATAAGGGAAATTTGTTGATGCTGGCATCTCTGGCAAAATAAAAAGATAAAGTTAATGTCCTCTTTGGTGTGAAGAGAGAAGATGGACTGTAAATTTTGCTAGACAGCCCCAAAATAAGGCTTTGTATTAGTCATGAAGAAACCCAGGGCTCTATGTACATACCAAATATAACATTTCTCCTTATGGAAAATGTCCTACAATTTCCTAGGCATCCTTATAGCCTCAGCTTGGTATAGTGTTTTTTTTTTTTTTCCATGCACCTCTCCCGTTTATAAAGTTTAGATCATCCAGTCCAGGAAGAAAAACCATATCAGGTAATCTAGGTGACCAGTCACCCAGTTTGAATATTGACTAGACGAATGACAGCTGTATTAAAGGTGCAACAAGAACTGCTGTTAAGAGTGAATTTTACTTCTTGACCCCAGTCACATGGCCTGGTTAACTAAGATTAATTTCCTTGAAATATGATATGGGGTCTGTGTCCAGAGAGTCCAGTAGTTACTGTTACAACAGCCAGATTGTCATTAATCATTAAGTTAAAGTTTATTCAAAACACTTATTGAACAATTACAAATAATTAATGTATTCATAAAATCAAAATCTATTTGCGGTTAATTTATAAACTGATGAAGGGACTAGACTGGCCACACTAAACAATCATTACAAGTTGTTCACCCAGTTTTAATTATGCATTAATTTCACTTTGTTGGAGTCTTGCATAACTCAAGGGAAAAGTCAAAGTGAAAAATGGCAACTTCCTCAGTTTTCACCTGAAAATATCTCCCCTGAATATAACTCTGTACGATAAAGGCTTTATTTAACAAAAAAGAGTTTACTCACTAGTATTCTTTCTCCCAAGCTTTCACAGTGCTACATGCATCTGTTAGTAGGAGGTGCCACAGATGGTGTACTGGGGAACAACAAGAGCATCAATTGTTGAGGCAGCAGTTTACCCCTCTTACTAGACAGCAGAAAAGAGTTTAATAGCAGCTATCAAAAAAGATAAACAGACCAAACCAAACAAAAACAGATCAAAATTAAGGGGAAGGACATATGTAAGAAAATATGTTACCCTTCTCCATAATATAATTACTCTAACTATTTAGCTGCCAGTTAATATAACCTCAGCTTGTAGACAGTGCATAATTCTGTTCTTCTGGCATGTATGGTAAAGGTAGATTTATTTCAATCCAATTAAAAAAGTCACCTTTATTCTGAAAGAGTATTAGGCTTGGGACCACCACCACTAAACCCATTTGTCTTTGTATTATAAATGTTCAAGTATTCCTCCCAAACTGGCTTTTTATTGGTTAAGTGAAGTCATTCCCTAAATAGGAATAAGAAAGTTTTAGCAGATGTCCCACAATAAATGAATGTTGGATGTAGCTTTTCAGAAGTGTATCATCACTAGTAAACATCAGTTCAACTACTTAATTTAGGACCATTTATTTCTTTGTAATTTTAGAGCATGAGATAGGGAAAATATTTAACAAAAATTATTACTGATGCATTTCAAAACTCAGTAGTTTTGGATAAAAGAATTTTGTGCCAACCTTTTCTCCATTTTGATCAATATGCATTCAAAGTCCTTGAGTTTCCATTCACACCATCCTCTTAGGTTACCTTGGGAAACAAATGACATGTGAGTGATGAAGGGGATAGGGACTAGCTAGGTTAGAGCAGCGGTAATGGCCATCCTTTTAAAAGTTTTATTGTTTACAATAGCTTTTGAAGCCCTATGTCATGACTAAGGTGTGATGTTCCCCTGGCGTTATCTGGACCAGTGATCTGCTAGGTCACTCCAATACTTGACTCTGGGAGCCAGCCTTACCCTGCTCTGCTGTGAGAACCCCCACTCCTGAGCTATTCACGCACAACCTCTAGCATGTAAGCTCCTTGGATTGTGCAACTGAATGACACTAGCCAATATCTCCGGTCCCAGACACAACCCTAGGAACCTCCATCTTGCAGTGTCCAGTTATGCCCACTGGATGCTGAAAGCTTATGAGTTCATCAATTTAACGAAAAAATTGATATGTACCTGGCTTGTTATCTCAAGGGGAATCTCTGACACACTTCAAATCAAACACACTGTTTCAGATAAAACAAACAAACAAATTTATTAACTATAAATGATTTTAAGTGATTATAAGTCAAAGCACAAGTAGTCAGATTTGGTCAAATGAAACAAAAGCAAAATGCATTCTAAGCTGACCTTAATACTTTCAGTGCTCTTACAAACTTAGATGCTTCTCACCACAGGCTGACTGGTTGCCCTTCAGCCAGGCTCCCGCCTTTGATCAGCACTTCAGTCACTTGGTGGTGATGTCTGTAGATGGAGGTGGGAGAAAGAGAGAGCACGGCAAACATCTCTCCCTTCTATCACATTCTTTCTTCCCTCTTGGCTTTCCCCCTACCCCTTCAGGGTCAGGTGAGCATTACCTCATCATAGTTCCCAACTGACCAAGGGAAGGGCGTTGACTCACTTGAGAATCCAACAGATCCATTGTTCCTGTGAGGCTGGGCTGGGTTTGTCCCATACATGCCCCTACTCTACTCTACTCGCGCTACATTGATGACATCTTCATCATCTGGACCCATGGAAAAGAAGCCCTTGAGGAATTTCACCATGATTTCAATAATTTCCATCCCACCACCAATCTCAGCCTAGATCAATCCACACAAGTGGTCCATTTCCTGGACACTACTGTGCTAATAAGCGATGGTCACATAAATACCACCCTATACCGGAAACCTACTGACCACTACACTTACCTACATGCCTCCAGCTTCCATCCAGGACACACCACATGGTCCATTGTCTACAGCCAAGCTCTAAGATATAACTGCATTTGCTCTAATCCCTCAGATAGAGACAAGCACCTACAAGATCTCTATCAAGCATTCTTAAAACTACAATACCCACCTGCTGAAGTGAAAAAACAGATTGATAGAGCCAGACAAGTACCCAGAAGTCACCTCCTACAAGACAGGGCCAACAAAGAAAATAACAGAATACCACAAGCTGTCACCTTCAGCCCCCAACTAAAACCTCTCCAGTGCATCATCAGAGATCTACAACCTATCCTGAAAGATGATCCTTTACTCTCACAGATCTTGGGAGACAGACCTGTCCTCGCTTACAGACAACCCCCCAACCTAAAGTAAATACTCACCAGTAACCACACATCACTGACCCAGGAACCTATTCTTGTAACAAAGTCCGATGCCAACTCTGTCCACATATCTATTCAAGTGACATCATCATAGGGCCTAATCACATCAGCCATACCATCAGGGACTCGTTCACCTGCACATCTACCAATGTGATATATGCCATCATGTGCCAGCAATGCCCCTCTGCCATGTACATTGGCCAAACCAGACAGTCTCTCCGCAAAAGAATTAATGGACACAAATCTGACATCAGGAATCATAATACTCAAAAACCAGTGGGAGAACACTTTAACCTGTCTGGTCATTCTATGACAGACCTGCGGGTGGCTATCTTAAAACAGAAAAACTTCAAAAACAGACTCCAACGAGAGACTGCTGAGCTGGAATTGATATGCAAACTAGACACAATCAACTCAGGATTAAATAAGGACTGGGAATGGCTGAGCCATTACAAACATTGAATCTATCTCCCCTTGTAAGTATTCTCACACTTGCTTCTTATCAAACTGTCTGTACTGAGCTATCTTGATTATCATCACTTCAAAAGATTTTTTTCCTCTTACTTAATTGGCCTCTCAGAGTTGGTAAGACAACTCCAACCTGTTCATGCTCTCTGTATGTGTGTATATATATCTCCTCAATATATGTTTCACTCTATATGCATCCGAAGAAGTGGGTTGTAGCCCACGAAAGCTTATGCTCTAATAAATTTGTTAGTCTCTAAGGTGCCACAAGTACTCCTGTTCTTTTTAAGTTATGTCTGTAATAAACACCCTCATTTTTAAGGAACTACTTTATTTCTCTCTCTTTTTTTTTTAATCCCACCACTTCAGTAGTTGGGAGGGCATTCTGACAGTGCTGTAACTGGGGACAACAGAATCTTAACAAAAATATATGAATACTGATAATATAAGTAAGCTAATTCTGTGGGACTGCACTAAGCACTACAATGAGCACCCAGTGAAATTGGCCCTTTTATCAGTAATTGTTGAAAATACTTGTTCACGTCTTCACATTTTGACAAGTGAAAATAAGGTTCATCCATCTGGAACTGACAGGTAAATATAAACGAAGTCATCAGACTTAGTCTGTGATCCAGACCACACTGTAGCATATTTGAATGTATAGGTGACCTGAGGTTATTATTAATTAGAACAGGAGGGTTACATTAAATGGAAAACTCCAGGCATTTGTTATCTTATTTGGCTCCCATAGTAGAGGTTATAATACATGTTTTACTCTCTATTTATTTTCTACTTTAATGATGGGGAGAAAGGGACGATTGTAAGAACTAGATAATAAAATGTAAGTTAAAAAGAAAATACATCTGAACATAGATGAAATATATCTGTAACAACAAAGTGATAGCATCCAAGCCTAATTTATTTTGGAAAACACTGCATGTTTGCATCAGAAACATAATCTACACCGTTTATTAGAGTACGTATCTCTTTCCTGCAGCTTGCTTTATCGTACTACTTTATACACAGTTTCCAGGAGCAATTTGTGGTTAAATGTGTTTTGATTAGTTGGTGCCCGGAATGGAAGGGAGAAATAAGTAATTGATTGTCAAAGCATTCAAGAAATAATTTCCATTCTTATTTCATTAATATGAAGAGCTCAGGTTAAAAATAAAGGCATGAAGTGTAGTCAATTTTAAATTGATAAATACAAAATTCCATTATAGATTCACTTAAAGTATCAGTCATACACTGCTTTCAATTTAAGATTTGACAAATGATGTTTTTATAGCAATACAATGTAGTAAATGAAAGCTTTGTTATCAAAAAAGTACAAACTACTTTCCCTTAAACACTCAATATAGCACATCAAATCATAACATGTTTGTCTATTTCTTCAGGCAACTTTGAATGAAAGCTCTGTCCCTGTTGCTACATAACCATTCATATAAAATTCTTTTAAAAACATCCCTTCATGTAAAGTTTTAAGGTATGCCACAAATGTTGCATATTTGTTTTCCTCATTTGGGGACACATTCTGCTACCTTTACTCCAGTTGAGGCGAAAACTCACAGAGAAAGGCACTTCTCAACAAAAGTGAGGGTGGCAAATCTGAGCCTGGGCTTGGTATTGAATCATAATAAAGGATGAAACAAGGTTGGAGCTCTATTCATCTATCACTTTTATAGCATAGCAGATAGTAGCAATTTTTCAACAGATAACTACATTCTGATTTGGATATAATTGCATGGTAAATATTTGTTTTGGTGATGGGGCAAATTAAACACTAGTATCGGGGCAAGGTTTGAAGTAAAATCTGTCTGACTTACCAGAGCAATGAATTTGTACCTTGCAAAAGTACATTACGTGGAGTCTGTTTTCTAGCAGACGCTTGTGTGCTCCATCTGCTTCTACATTACCATTCCTCTTTGTGGTAGAATTCCATGAACACTATTTATTCCGGTCGCTTAGCCTATGTCTAACACTGCACACCACTGGCAGTGGCATGCAGTGTATGTGTAGCTACATGCCACAGTGAAAAGCAGTCTGCACCCACATTGCAGTGTATAGCCACAGGTGTCAGCGAAAGGCTCCACTGGCAGAGGAGAGGCAGCAGGGAAAGGCTTGAGCATCTTCCTGCTGGCAGACTCTCTTCCTGCAGTGAAGAAGGGCTCCAGCAGCAGTAAGCTGACAGAGCCTTTCCCTGCAACAGGGCAAAACTCCCATTGATTTCCATGTTGTTTTGCTGGAGTAAGAACTACACACTATGCCCTTACATAATCCAAAAAGAGAGACTTAGGCTGACCTTTGGAATTCTCTGCCACATTCAGTTTTGGTCAGATCCCACCTATGGCTGAGGCACTGCCATACGTGTTGGACTGTAACTGAGAGGAATAAAGTGTAGAATATTTTGGAAGGGTCAGATGTACATGTATAAAATATACAGAGAGAAATTTCTAATATCCCTACAAGCATCTTGGGAAGTTAAATTAACTTGTCTGTGTATGCCAAAAAAGCTTGCTTTGCTCTTTGATCACTTTCATTCGTTGAAAAATTACTTATTACTTCCAAAGTGCTATAATGTTTGCTGTTGGGAGGAATCTTTTAGAATATATCCTTTCTAAGCAGTCTTCAAGGAGATTGCATCTAATGTGCAGTATTTTCATGTCATACACTAGAACCATGGATTCAAATTCTGTTGAATAAACCAAAATTTGATAAATGAATTATAAACGTAAGGGCAAATAAAGGAATTTTCTGATAAGTTACTCTCATAACTATCAGAGGACTGATAGCAAGAGCTAAATACCAGCATTTCGCTCAACCTCTTTTGACAGTACTATTAAAAGATATGTCCCTAGGATCATGGATTAGTGTTACCGTCCTCCCTTTTGTTGTCAGGGTGCCCCCTCTTGACGGTGTCGGGGATGTCCGTCGGCCATTTGTCATTCTAACTTGCGGCTACACAATGAGCCAGATATCACTTCAAGTCTCCAAAAGAGGGGATCGAGATACCACCAGTCAGTGGTAGCCCCTGCCTCCTGACTGGGGTGCACAATAGAGTCTAGGGTCTGAGTGTGGATGAAACATTTCAACAGTCTATGGTCCTCAGACTCCTGGCTGGGGCAAGTAGCAATAGCTTAGGACTCTGGCCTGCTTGGTGTGGATGGAGCAATTTAACAGTTTGTAGCCCTCACTTTCCTGAATGGGGACAACAGCAACAATTAAACAGTCTATGTCACCAGCCTTCTGGCCTAAAAGTTAGTGCACTGCCCGTACACGGGGCTGGGGTTAGGGAGACCTGGACTCACCCTGCTCCACCGGTGCCATGCCATTGTCCTAGCACTGGTGGGGGATCCCACCATTGGGTCAGAGGGGAAACATGGTCACTGACTCATGTCCCGGCAATACAACTGGACCAAAATCTTGTTTCCCTACTTCCTATTGGTTCCTGCCATCGCTGCTCCATCGCTACTGGGTCCTGGCTCTCAG
The DNA here is from genome assembly GCF_013100865.1 of Trachemys scripta elegans. Lineage (NCBI taxonomy): Eukaryota > Metazoa > Chordata > Testudines > Emydidae > Trachemys > Trachemys scripta. Next base: position 169,694,253 of record NC_048298.1, on the reverse strand, counting down.
TCAGATGATCTTTCCTCCAGTCTCCCATCTCCTGGGGCTGTGGGTTGCCTTTTCTCCCTGCTGCCAGTCATGGGACTGCTGAGGGCTCAGCTCCCCGTGAGGGACATCTGCAACCTTCCCTGGTCCAACCACAACTGAGCTGCAGGGCCCTATTCTTAAACCTCCTGTCCCACACCCACACTTTCTGCGAGGGAGGTAGACCAGGGTTGGTGGCACCTACCAAGGGGTGTTAATCCCCTCTGTACTTGGAGAGGCCACAATGCCTTACTACATTTCGTTTTGCCCACATAAAACTTTGACCCATCCTACTGTTCAGTGATGCAAGGGGAACCCCCATGGAGCCCAACATGAATCTTCTTTGCCTATACCAACCAACCAACTGCCTACCAGCATTCCCAGAGTTCAGGATATACACCCACCAAGAAGTCCAGGACATGCTAAAGGCACGGGTGGGCAAACTACGGCCCGCAGGCTGCATCTGGCCCACCAGCCATTTTAATCTGACCTTCGAGTTCCCGCTGGTGAGCGGGGCCTGGGGCTTGCCCCGCTCCGGTGCTCCAGCCAGGGAACAGGGTAGGGGGCCACTCCACACAGCCCTTGGAAGCAGCAGCATGGCCCCTCTCTGGTTCTTGTGCATAGAAGCAGCCAGGGGGCTCCACTCTGCATGCTGACCCCACCCCGCAGCTCCCATTGGCTGGGAACAACAGCCAATGGGAGCTGCAGGGGCGATGCACAGAGCCACGTGGCTGCACCTCCGTGTAGGAGCCGGAGTAGGGACATGCCGCTGCTTCCAGGAGACACTTGAGGTAAGCGCTGCCCAGAGCCTTCACCCCTGAGCCTCTCCCCATGCCCCAACCTCCTGCACCAGCCCTGTTCCACCAGCCCTCCCACCCTCCAAACCCCTCAGTCCCAGCCCAGAACACCCTCTTACACACCAAACTGAAACTCACCCTGGATATTTAAATTCTGGCCAATTATTTCCCAGTGTCAAATCTCCCATCTCTGAGCCAACTCATAGAGGAGCTAGCTAAAGGCCAACTACAAGCTCATCGGAGGTAAATATTCTAGATCCAGCTCAATCTGGATTCAGGCTAAGACATGGAACTGAAACCACTTTAGTTACATGGAAGGATGTCAGTGGATAGAGACCATACATCCATTCTCAGCTTCCTGGATTTCTCTGCAGCGTTCAACACTGCTGACCATGAGGTATTGCTGTCTTGCCTGAGAGAGGCAGCAGGAGTCCAGGGTAATCCACTAAAATGCTTCTTGTTCTTCCTGAAGGGACACATCCAACACCAGCACTGGGAAACTGCATCTCCACCACTAGAATCATCACTTGGAGTTCCACAAGTATCAATTTTCTATATATTCCTTTTCAACGTCTACATGAAGCCACCGATCAGGTAAACTGGACAGTAAACTTTATCAATGTGGTTTGTGTGCGGGTGGCCCCTCCAAATCTAAAGATGGCCTGTTAACAGAAATACATATTTTTGATAGTTTTTTTTCTTCAAACCCTAAACATTTATGACAATATCAGCCTTGACTCCCACTGTAGATTATGTACAAATACCTCAATAGTGAAAAATGTTCTCTCATGAAGTGGTGCTCAGAATGATAGAGCTGGAGAGCCACAATTATATATCATGGAATATATTCTTGTGTCTCTTCCATCTGAGCTCTCTGCAGGCCCAATTCTTTTCTTCCTTACACTAGCATAAGTCAGCAGTAACTCCAGTGAAGTCAATAGTCGCATCAATGTAAACTAGTGTGAGATGAGAATCAGACCATCTCTGGCTAGCTCAGACTATAATTGTACATCAATAGCTTTTACCTTCTAATTCTCTAACTCCAGCCATCCTCATCCATTATTCTCTATCATTTTGAGGATCCAAATAAAGTGTTTTTAAAAAGTAAAGAACCATTTTACCAGGAGACACTTGGGAGCTGGCCTTGAGTCTAATACGAAAGTAAAGTGGAGAAACTGCTTCAAATAGACTCAAGTTGTAGCTGACCTCTGATTTTATTTCTTTGTATGCCTATATTTTCTCTCACACTATATTAAATCAGCTGTGCTCCACCCCAAATAAAAGTGTAGGGCCAAATTCATCCCAGATGTAATTCTACTGAAGTCACATTATGTTTCAAATGTTGTTTAGCTGCTCAGAGTAATGCTGTTTAGATGTTATACACTGTGAAAACCTGTATTCTCAAGAGAGCTTGCTACTCTTTTTCAAGGAGTGAGTTGCATGACACAGACTAACGGCATTTTAGAAATTTCAAGTGCCAGACCCAACTTTGCACTTTCAGTTTTTCCCTGTGAGAATCAATATTTTTATCCCTGGGGGAAAAAAATAAAACCTTCATTTTTCTGTTTTATAATATGCATAAAAATATCAAAGCCAGTCTATGGATTTCTATCATCATTTTTACCTTCACAAGCACTTCTAATGTATTTCTATGCTTGACCTAGAAAAGTATTCTAAGATACTGATTCTCTCAATATGAATATTTTTCTTTGACTTGAAAATTGGATCAGATCTGAATATCACAAGGAACTCAGAAGTGGATTTTTAATAGATCATTGACTAGGAATATAATATGCTCTTCTAAGATTTATTTCCATAGCAATAGCTCAATTAAGCAGCAATATACTGTGCTCTTTTCATTTCTCTGTGTGTTTGTAGACTACAATGCTCCCATATGTATTAATATTGAATTTATTTCCTATCCATTTTTGAAGGCTGGTAATGGGAAGGATAGCAGCTTAAAAGTCACCAGTGTAATGGTGAATTCAGCACATATGCAGAACAGAGGGGTGTGTATTATAGCATCCTGAATGATGTGCCTAATTTCAGGAGGAATTTTGCAAGAGCACAGACTCCCTTCCACAACTCAGTCAGCATTAACCCAGAACCTCTACCCTAATATGACCATGCCAAGAGAGCCTGAATTAATCAGTGCTTTATTCTTGTTATGATCTCTCCCTCCCTTCCCCCACTATATAGAATCATAGGACTAGAAGGGACCTCAAGAGGTCATCTAGTCCAGTCCCCTGCACTGATGGCACGACTAAGTATTTTCTAGACAATCCCTGATAGGTGATTATCTAACCTGCTCTTAAAAATCTCCAAAGATGAAGATTCCACAACCTCCCTAGGCTATTTATTCCCAGTGCTTAACCACCCTGACAGTTAGGAAGTTTTTCCTAATGTCCAACATATAACTCCCTTGCTGCAATTTAAGCCCATTGCTTCTTATCCTATCCTCAGAGGTTAAGAACAATAATTCTTCTCCCTTCCTCTTGTAACAACCTTTTATGTACTTGAAAACTGTTATCATGTCCCCTCTCAGTCTTCTCTTTTCCAGACTAAGCAAACCCAATTTTTCAATCTTCTTTCATAGATCATGCATTCTAGACCTTTAATCACTTTTTTACTTTTCTCTGGACTTTCTCCAATTTGTCCACATCTTTCCTGAATGTAGGCACCCAGAACTGGACACAATACTCCAGTTGAGGCCTAATCACCACAGAGTGAGTAGAGTGGCAGAATTACTTCTCGTGTCTTGCTTTCAACACTTCTGATAATACACCCCAGAACTATGTTTGCCGCATCATCGAGTATTGTGATTCTTTCTGTAGGGAATCTCTCAGTCATGTCCTTAATGCCGAAAATACACACAATCTCTCCACAACGTGCTCAGTCACCTGGCTCTCCAATGAAACATCTTTCTGACAATCCCATGGATGCTTAAATCCCATTTATGCTCCATATTAGGCACTACCCTCCTCTGAATGTTCCAAACCTATTGTTCAGCATTTCTGCCCTTCTGTGAGAAAATGGTAGGAGAAAGTTGTAATTCCTTCTAAAGTATTGACATTACATGAGATCAGTGTAATTGCAGCCCTTTCCCACATTAAACTAAATTTGTTTTGTTTTTCCTTAAAGTATGATGACTACTGTTGTTCTTAACTGTATTACTTTCCATTGCAATCCCTATCTTTTGTTAAAGTGGAAGAGGGTGGTATTTTATTATGGTTTTATTGCATTGTGTTTGTTCTTATGCTGCTGTACAGTACCCCACACAATGCAGGGCGGGTGGGGAGCAATGCAAAGTTATCTGATTAAAAGTGACACCTTGAACTTCAATTCCATCAGATCGAAACCCATGATAAAACTAGGCCTTGACACTATGGCCGTTAAAGATCTTATGGAACATCTTGCAAGAGCAGGGCAAGGAACAGATTTTACACCAATGTCCTGACTAAACTCCAATGTTTAATTTTGGTATGTAACAGGGTGCACTTACCTCTTGTGAGCACCTGTTTGGCCGAGTGTGCATGCCTGCGCACACACTCAGATTATTCCAGAGCAGGGACAGAGCAGTGCGCCCCAGGGCTCCCTCCTTGGAGACAATTTCTTCACCCTCTTGGGCTTCCTGGCTACAGCTCTCCAGCTTGGCCACTATAGTTCAGTTCCCCCCTCTAGGGTGCTTCACTATCCAGGCCACTACTTCCACACAGTGGCTAATGGGAGACGGGGGGGGGGAGGGGGAAGGGGAAGACCTGGACCCACCCAATTCTCCAGGTCCCAGCCCAGGTGTCCTGTAGATAGCAGCTGTCTGCTGTGTCCCTTTAACTATGTTGCATGGATTTAATTCCCTGCGGCCCTGCGCCATGTCCACCCTTACCTCAGGGCCTTGTCGTAATGGAGTCTCAGCAACCTGTTCTGGGCTCTTTTTTGCTCTCCCTGGCGTCTAGCAGTGCTGCCCTGTCCAGGGTTCTGTAGCTCCATCAGCCAGCCACACACCATCCACACTCCTACAGCTCCAGCAAGAAACTGAACTCTCTCTGGCCCTGCAGCTCTTCTTATACTAGGCTGCTGGGCCCTGATTGGCCGTGTCCCACAGAGACACTCAAAGCAGCTTGGAGGACTCTCTCTGCACTACCCTTTTTTAGGGCAGGGTGTGGCAGGGCCACAAGGCCTCAGAGGCTCTGGTATATCCTGTTACATACCTCCCTCACAGAAAAGATTGGTGTCAGGACGTCTTCCCCAAAACAGTGTCAGCTCTTGTTCGGAAGAAGAAATCTGCATTCCCATGGTGGGACCATATACCATGGTGATATCTTATTGTGAAGGCATAAGGTTGCAATACCAGATACTGTTGTATAATCCGGGGATTTGTGTCTTTCATGGTTTGCATCCATTTCAAAGGAGTGTGGTCTGTAAGGAGTTCAAATGGGGCTCCCAGTAGGTATTAACGTAGTGCCACCACTGCCCAGCGGATAGCAAGCACTCTCATTCTGTGGTGGAATACCTAGTCTCCCACAGCTGAAGTGTTTTGCTCAGATAGCAGATTGGGTGTTCTGACCCTTGGAAGTTCTGGGACAGTGCAGCCCCCAAGCCTACAATGGACACATCTGTGTGCAGGATAAATGGTAAGGCAAAGTTAGGGCATCAGAGCACCGGCTGCTACCCCAAAATGTATTTTATGCTTTGAAACACCACCTGGCATTCCTGTGTCTATAGTACCACATTCGGTGTGACGTCTTGGTCAGGTCTGTCAATGGTGCCACTAGTGTCGCAAAATGAGGGACAAACCAATGGTAATAACTGGCCAGGCCTAAAAAGGTCTAAACCTGTTTGTTTATTTTTTAAATGGGAGTTTTTCCTAGAGCTTTGGTTTTATCTTGTACGGGCTAAATCTTCCATTCTCTACCAGATACCCAAGGTATTTGGTCTCTTGCATATCAAATTTACATTTCTTTGTGTTCACTGTGAACCCAGCCTCTCTCAATGACTGCAGAACAGATGCTACGTGCATTAAGTGTAACCTCCAGTCTTCACTGAAGACCACTACATCATCTAAATTGGCAGCTGCAACTTAACCATGGTGATGCAGTACTTCATCCATCAGGCGTTAGAAGGTGACTGGCACCCCATATATTTGAAGGGCACAATTATAAAATGGAACAGCCCTCGGGGAGCTTTTTCCCAGAAATTTTTGTAAGGAATATTTCCCAATATCCTTTGGTTAATTCCAATGTTATGTACCTTGACTTTCCAAGCCGATCCAAGAGTTCGTCCACTCAGGGCCCTTGCCCTTCGGCCAAAAGCTTACTTTCAGAGCTGGGTAACAATAGCAAGACCTGGTCACCGGGTTGATAGACTTTTTCACGAACTCCTTTATTATAGTGACGAGCCTGGGTTTGTTGGGCCTGCTCCAGATGCTCTAAGGCAAACCTGGCCACCTGATCTAGTGATTCACACATTTGTAAGATGTATTGAAATTACATTTTAGGCTTGGGAAGGTTGCTCTTCCAACATGTCCTTGATAAGGTTAAGTATCTCTCGCGGTCACCAGCCATAAAGTAGCTCAATCGGGGAAAATCCCATTGAGGCCCGTGACACCTCTCATAATGCAAACATAAGATAGGATAAGAGTTGGTCCCAATTGTGAGGGCCGGTGTTTACAATTTTTTTCAACGTGTTTTTCAAGGTTTGATTCAACTTCTCCACCAGGCCATCCATTTTGGGGTGGTACACTGAGGTCCTGAGAGGCTTAACCTTGAGAAGTGTCCACACCTCCTTTAACAACCCAACATGAAATTTGTCCCTTGGTTGATCAGTATTTTGGTAGGTAAACCCATCACAGAAAAAAGTTGAACTAGCTCTGTTGCTAGTTTGTGCGGTTAATGAGCGCATAGGTACCACTTCTGGATATAGTATGGCATAGTCCATCATGACCAGTATGTGTTGATGGCCCCAGGCAATTCTCTAGGGAGCCCACAATATTGATCCCTATCCTCTCAAAGGGCATACCTACTAGAGTTGGGGTATTAGAGGAGCCCACACTGAACCCTTTGGTGCAACCTGCTGACAGTCTGGAAAGGATTAACAGAAATTAGAGACCTCCCTATAGATCCCTGGCCAGAAGAACTGACATAGTAAGTGGGCTAATGTTTTTTCCCCCAACCAAGATGGCTGACTGATGGTACTGAATGAGCCAGCTGCAAGACCTCCCTCCTAGGGCATCAGGAATTGGTTTGGAGGCCTCCCTTGTTTTTGGGTCAAGGTCAATTCAACAGAGCATTCTATAGAGCAATACTACAAAAAGAAGGATTTGGCGTGGACTCCTCCTGAAGGTCAAAACAGTCTGGACTTCTACATAGATTGCTTCCGTCGACGTGCATGGGCTGAAATTGTGGAAAAGCAGCATCACTTGCCCCATAACCTCTGAACACAACGCCATCTACAGCCTCAGAAACAACCCTGACATCATAATCAAAAAGGCTGACAAAGGAGGTGCTGTCGTCATCATGAATAAGTTGGAATATGAACAAGAGGCTGCTAGGCAGCTCTCTAAATCCATATTCTACAGGCCATTATTCTCTGATCCCACTGATTATTACCAAAAGAAACTACACCATCTGCTCAAGAAACTTCCTGAAAAAGCACAGGAACAGATCTTTACAAACACATGCCTAGAACCCCAACCAGGGGTATTCTACTTGCTACCCAAGATCCATAAACCTGGAAATCCTGGACACCCCATCATCTCAAGCATTGGCACCCTAACAGCAGGATTGTCTGGCTATGTGGCCTCCCCTCAGGCCCTACGCTACTGGCACTCCCAGCTATCTTCAAGACACCACTGACTTCCTGAGGAAGCTACAATCCATCAGTGATCTTCCAAAAAAACACCATCGTGGCTACTATGGATGTAGAAGCCCTCTACACCAACATTCCACACAAAGATGGACTACAAGCCATCAGGAACAGTATCCCCAATAATATCACGGCTAACCTGGTGGCTGAACTTTGTGACTTTGTCCTCACCCACAACTATTTCACATTTGGGGACAATATATACCTTCAAGTGAGTGGCACTGCTATGGGTACCCGCATGGCCCCACAGTATGCCAACATTTTTATGGCTGACTTAGAACAACACTTCCTTAGCTCTTGTCCCCTAACGTCCCTACTTGTGCTACATTGATGACATCATCTGGACCCATGGAAAAGAAGCCCTCGAGGAATTCCTCCATGATTTTAACAATTTCCATCCCACAATCAACCTCAGCCTAGACCAATCCACACAAGCGATCCATTTCCTAGACACTACTGTGATAAGTGATGGTCACATAAACACCACCCTATACCGGAAACCTACTTACCGCTATACTTACCTACATGTCTCCAGCTTCCATCTAGGACACACCACACGATCCATTGTTTACAGCCAAGCTCTAAGATACAACCGCATTTGCTCCAATCCCTCAGACAGAGACAAACACCTACAAGATCTCTATCAAGCATTCTTAAAACTACTATACCCACCTGCTGAAGTGAAAAAAAGCAGATTGACAGAGCCAGAAGAGTACCCAGAATCACCTACTACAGAACAGGTCTAACAAAGAAAACAACAGAACGCCACTAGCCATCACCTTCAGGCCCCAACTAAAACTTCTTGAGCGCATCATCAAAGACCTACAACCTATCCTGAAAGATGATCCCTCACTCTCACAGATCTTGGGAGACAGACCAATCCCCGCTTACAGACAGCCTCCCAACCTGAAGCAAATATTCACCAGCAAGCGCACACCATACAACATAAACACTAACCTAGGAACCTATCCTTCCAACAAAGCCCGATGCCAACTCTGTCCACATATCTATTTAAGTGACACCATCATAGGACCTAATCACATCAGCCACGCCATCGTTCACCTGCACATCTACCAACGTGATATATGCCATCATATGCCAGCAATGCCCCTCTGCCATATACATTGGTTAAACTGGACAGTCTCTACGCAAAAGAATAAATGGACACAAATCTGACATCAGGAATCATAACATTCAAAAACCAGTGGGAGAACACTTCAACCTCTCTAACCACTCAGTGACAGACTTGAAGGTGGCAATCTTGCAACAACAAAAAACAAAAACAAAACAAAACAAAACAAAACAAAAAACATCCTACAAAAACAGATTCCAAAGAGAGACTGCTGAACTTGAATTAGTATGCAAATTAGATACAATTAATGTAGGTTTGAATAGAGACTAGGAATGGTTGGGTCCTTACACTAATTGAATCTATTTCCCCATGTTAAAATATCCTCACACCTTCTATGGGTCATCTCGATTATCACTTCAAAGGTTTTTTTCTCTCTCCTGCTGATAGCTCATCTCAATTGATTGGCCTCTTACAGTTGGTATGGCTACTTCCACCTTTTCATGTTTTCTATATATATAAATATATTCTGTGTGTTCCATTCTATGGATCCAATGAAGTGGGCTGTAGCCCACGAAAGCTTATACTCAAATAAATTTATTAGTCTCTAAGGTGCCACAAGTACTCCTGTTCTTTTTGTGGATACAGATTAACACAGCTGCTACTCTGAAACCTGTCAATAGAGCATATCATTCTTTAGTTCAAAAAGGGGAAATTGGGCAGCTTGGGCCTCCTGGGTAACCATCCCATCAATTACCACTATCCAGGCATATGACTCTCTCAAAGGGTCATCTTCCTTTTGCCCATGTGTGAAGTCGTAAATCTGGGTTAAATGGGCTAAGTCTTGGTGGGGAGGACGAACCTCCTGGAGGAGAGGTTCTTCTGAATTGGAAGGCGCTTCTCCCCCTTCCAATTGGGCGTCGTCCATCTGCTAAGATGGTTCCCCTGGTTCTGTCTCCCCAGGCAGATGGGACTGTAACCAGGTCCTCCCATCTTCTTGGTGTTGCCTTTGGGACTTTCTAATCCTCTGGGCTTGGGCAGACCTCTCCAAAAAAGTGAGATTTCTGTATTAGAAATATCTCATCCAGCTTTTGGGGTATCTGTTCAGCTAGTAGGAGGTCCTGATAGGGGAAGGAGCAAAGAGGGGAACTGTTGCGTCTCTCCCTATTATAATCTTCCAGGGAAGGCATTTTGTTATGCCAATCCAAATTTTTGCTTTGTGATCGCCCACCTTCAGTTGTACCCAGGCCTTGGGGTAGAAGCAGATATCCCCATGCACACACATCACCTTCAAGGTTGAGCAGGGACTCTTGAACGAGGGTTTGGGAGCACCCTGACTCCATCAGCTGAGGTGTAGTGCACCCCTGCACACACATAGGGCCACATAGGCCTTATATCACTGGTTGAGCCTAGGCTCAGAGCTGCTACATGTTTCAGGGACCTCATGATTTAAGAAGTCACATTCCATGACAGGACAAGATTGGCTGAAGTGTCCTAGCATCCCACAGCAAAAGCATACCAGTGGGGCACTAATAGGTTCTGGCTGACCCCTTGTCTTTGGGGCTTCTGGGGTGCAGATCTGGGACAGGAGGGCAGAAATCCATTGTGACCGGGTCCGCCGGGGCTGGGTCCAGAGGAACTTCCCTCCTGGTCGGTTTGGGTCTCCTGGGTCCCCCTTCACAACCAGACAGAGTTCTCTAGACCCTGGGCCTGCCAGTTGTCAGGCCTCAGCAGGGTGTATTTACCAGGCCTGCTGGTAAATACATCAAGCAAATAGTCTTCCGTAATCTGGACCACTGCGACAAGTGAGTTGGGGCTATGATGCCGACCTCATGTTTCAACTGACATTCGTAATATGTCAAGCTACTGATCTAAGGGTACATCTACACTACAGGGGGGAGTCGATTTAAGATACGCAAATTCAGCTACGTGAATAGCGTAGCTGAATTCGACGTATCGCAGCCGACTTATCCCGCTGTGAGGACAGCGGCAAAATCGACTTCTGCGGCTTTCTGTCGGCGGCGCTTACTTCCACCTCCGCTGGTGGAGTAAGAGCGCCGATTTGGGGATCAATTGTCACCCCAAGAGGTCGATTTCTACCCGCCGATTCAGGCAGGTAGTGTAGACCTAGCCTAAGATTATCACGTCTATTACCTCCACAGTCATGTGGACCTCAGGGCGTAGTCTTTCAGGCGTTGAGCTACAGCATTGGGGCAAGTCCCAGAGGCAAAAAGCTCTGAGAGGAACCTGCACTGGTAGGTTTCTGGGGATACTCCCAGGCAATCGAGTATGTCAGCCTTCACTGTCCAATAATCCCTTCATCATCCAGGGGCTAGCAAGCAGCCTGAGCATGGCAAGAATGAGGCCATGTGAGTGGCCTAGGCGTCTTTATCCCAAGCAACGGTTGTGGCTACCCGCTCAATGGTGACTAAGTAGGCCTCTGGATCATCATGCAGCCCCACCTTGGCCTGTGGTATCCCTAGCCCAGCGTTCAACTGCTTTTGAGGAGGCTAAGCTAGTTGCTGCAACAATGCCTCCTGGAATTGCTGCTGCTGCTGGAGCTGAAGCATCAGGAGTACAGCTTGCTGCGCCTCATATTGCATTTCAACTAATGTCCTCTGGGTTTCAGTAGAGCAGTGCTGCTGCTGGGCAAGCAGTCTTACCAACTCCTCCATTGTCCCTTGTTTTAGGGGTTGGTCCTGAATCCACACTCTCAGTACCAGTGTAGCGGGGTGTAAACACCTCTCATAAATGCCCCCTTGGCTGAGTGCATGTGCCCGCACACACATTCTCAAATTGTCCCTGTTCTGGGATAGAGCAGTGACCCAGGGCTCCCTCCCTGGAGACAATGTCTTCACCCTCTTGGGCTTCCTGGCTACAGCTGTCCAGCTGGGCTGCTATAGTTCAGTTCTCCCTCTGGGGGGCTTCAATATTAAGGCCACTTCACCCCAGTGGCTAATGGGGGTGGGAAAGACACGAGCCTGCCCACGACTCTGGGTCCAGCCAGTGTTCCCTCTAATTTTTCCCACCCATGTGTGGAATGAATTTTGTTATGTGCACTGTGGCGGGGCAAAGACTCACCAACGCAGCGCCTCCTGCTGGCTGTCTCAGGAGATAGCTCTTTCCAGCCCAGAGCACCCTCTGCAGGCCGATGTCTCACCTGCTGCTGGCCCCGTGTCCCTCCCAGACCCCAGTGCCCTTTGCCCAGGGGTTCTGCCCACCACAGTACCCCCTCACTCTGGGGAACTCCCAACCCTCTAAACCCACCTTGCCTCAGTGGCTACTGCCAGTCATCATCTAGCCCCTGCTCCCTGGGGCCGACTGCAGTCTGTAAACCACTCATCATCGGCAAGGGGGTTCGGACCTGCTGCCTTTGCCTATCTCTGGGCTGCCCCTCTGCAGCCCCAGTACCTATTTGTCCCTTTTAGCCAGGTCTGCAGCCTGGGCTTTTTCCTCGCTGGAGCTCCCCAGCTCCCTCTGCCCTTCCCCAGCACTGTTCCACCTCAGGTACCCTTCTCAATTCCCAGGCTGCCAGGTCCTTCTCTCTCAAGAAGCTAGAGAGAGAATGTGTGCACTAGCTTCTGGCCCACAGCCCTTTTATAAGGGCCAGCTGGGCCCTCATTAAGCTGGCCACAGCTGTGGCTGCTTTCCCCATCATCCTACCTTTTCCCCAGCTGCAGCCCTCTCCAGGGCTGCTTTATGGCCGGAGCCGGTGAACACCCCGCTACACGCACCACTGTGGAGGTGATGTGTGATACATCACCTCCATATTGGTGTACATAACAAAATTCATGTAGTGTGATGTGGCTGAGGAGTTCAGAGTGTGGGAGGGACCTCAGGGCTGGGGAAGAGGGTTGGAGTGCAGAGGGGTGAAGGCTCTTGCCGAGAGTGTGGGCTCTGGGATGGGGCCAGGGATGAGGGGCTCAGGGCTGGGGCAGAAGATTGGGATGCAGGGGGGTGAGGGCTCTGGCTGGGGGTGCAGGCTCTGGAGTGGGGCCAGGGATAAGACATTTAGGGTGCAGGCTGCCCCAGAGAGATAGCACACCCTCCAGATCTCTCCCCCCACAGAAGCATCTGGGCTGGGGGAGGAGGCATCTCTCCCCACTGTGGTGGCTCCAGTGGGGCTGGGCTAGGCCAAGGGAAGGGCTCCTCTCCCTGGCCACTTCAGCAGGCCTGGTCTGGGCTGAGGGACCTGGGCGCCTCTCCCCAGCAGCTCTGGAGGGGCCAGGCCAGTCTGGGGGACCAGTGCAGCCCTAAATAGCATGCCACGCAGCTTACAGGGAACCTAGATCCCAGACCAAGGACCCTGTAAATAGCAGCCATCTGCTGTGTCCCTCTATGTTGCATAGCTTCTCTAATTTCCTGGGCCACTTCCCCATGGCCCTGAGCCATGTTGACCTTTACCTCAGGGCCTTGTCCTAATAGAGTCCCAGCAACCAGTTCAGGGCTCCTTCTCACTCTCTCCGCTTCTAGCAGTGCTGCCCTGTCCAGGGTTCTGTAGCTATGTCAGCCAGCCACACACCATCCACACTCCTACAGCTCCAGCAAGAAACTGAACTTTCTCTGGCCTTGCAGCTCTTCTTATACTAGGCTGCTGGGCCATGATTGGCCGTGTCCCACAGAGACACTCTAGGCAGCTTGGAGGACCCTCTCCACTGCCCCTTTTTGGGGCAGGGTATGGCAGGGTCACGAGGCCTCCAGCAGGGTGCCTTAGAGAGTCTGGTATACCCTGCCACAGGGTTATTAAATTGTACCAATCTAAACTCCCTCTGGTCGCTCAATTTTATATGGCTGTAGTGCAGACCTTTTTGCAACATAGAGGCCATATTGACAACTTGCCAAATGTCCCTGAAGGACCACAACTACAGATTTACATAAATATCCATGAAACTTCTTGTTTCTCTTCCATTTTCCTTCTCTGTTCCCTTTTCCCTCCATCCATTTGATAGTTTATTTCCTCCGTGTATGTTTCTTTCTTCCCCTTCTTAGTTTCCTTCCATCTTTTCATTAGGTTTTTTCTTCTCTCTTCTTCTTTACCCAGCCTCCCAAGCTGCCTTTTTTAATTCCATTCTTCAGTCTCCCATTGATGGAAAGAGTCCAGCAGAGGACAACAAAAATGATTCGGGGGCTGGAGCACATGACTTATGAGGAGAGGCTGAGGGAACTGGGATTGTTTAGTCTGCAGAAGAGAAGAATGAGGGGGGATTTGATAGCTGCTTTCAACTACCTGAAAGGGGGCTCCAAAGAGGATGGATCTAGACTGTTCTCAGTGGTACCAGATGACAGAACAAGGAGTAATGGTGGGGAAGGTTTAGGTTGGATACTAGGAAAAACTTTTTCACTAGGAGGGTGATGAAGCACTGGAATGGGTTACCTAGGGAGGTGGTGGAATTTCCATCTTTAGAGGTTTTTAAGGCCCGGCTTGAAAAAGCCCTGGCTGGGATGATTTAGTTGGCGATTGGTCCTGCTTTGAGCAGGGGATTGGACTAGATGACCTCCTGAGGTCCCTTCCAACCCTGATATTCTATAATTCTATGCATTTTCTCTTCTCTCCAGCCCACTTTTTCCCCATTTCAGTTTTCCCTTTCTCTTTTCCATTTTCCATTAGCAGAAACACGAATGTGTTGAAATGAGCAATTAGGGCAGAACTCTGTGAACAGCCCTATGTTCTGATACAGTGGAGCACACTGTACATTGCCACTCTGTACCCAGAGGATGAAAGTAGATTAATATGGGCCCCTACACCACTTCCTACATGCAAAAGGGTATGAAGCGGGTAAAAAAGGCAGGGGAGTGGAACTTTGGCTAGTTCTACCTGGTTCTGCACCTCCTACTTCACCCTGACCAATACAAGATTATTTCCTTCCCCTACCTAAAGCACTGGGTATGAGGATTTTTTTTTTACTGATCAAGTTCAAGGAGCAGATTACTTTTCCCTTGAAACAAGGTAGAACTAGGAAAGGAATGATGACCAGGTTTGTGCTGCTACACACTACCTATTACATCTCACCTTGTGTAAAGTCTCAGGGTGAGATTGTATGCTGTACCTCTTGTGTCCCTGGGATTCTGAGCTGGCAGCATGGCTGATAACAGTCCCCAGCATAGTTCAGGCATATTAAAGAGCTGCTCTAAATTAGAGAGCTGCTGAAAGTAGTCATGGCACCTGGGATGGGTTATACCTCCATTCTGGGATGCCACCTCATGTACTGGGATTTCACTGAGCCTGTCTGCTCCACTAGTCTGGGCTCCCTCTCTCTGTTTTGCTGAATTAGGCTCTCCAGCCTCTGGCAGCACACGCATACAGAGGAAGGGACGCACCAGCTGTAGAATCACACAGAGTCTGCAAACAGCTCTCTATGAGAAGACTCAGCTAGAAAATTGCCCAGCACTCAAGTGCAGTTCCCATCTGGAAAGTACACTCAAAATAATATTGTCTTGTGCTGTAGAGAAATCTATAAAACGTAAGCTCATAAATTCGCCCCCTCCCTCAATATGGAGGGAGATAAGCACAAATTCTCCCCTCCACCTCCAGTTAGAAATTGCACAAACTGGGTTTAATAATAAACAAAAACAAGTGTATTAACTATAAAAGGCAGACTTTAAGTGATTATAAGGGATAGCAAACAGAATAAAGCAAATTACCAAGCAAATAAAACAAAACACGCATACTAAGCTTAAGATCTTAAAGAAACTGGTTTTAAGAAGTAATTTCTCTCCCTAAATGTTGTTTTAGGTACGTTGCAGAATTTCTGTAGCTTAGAGTTCCAGTTATTTCTTTTTACAGACTAGACTCCTGCCTTAGTCTGGACTCAGACCTTGCCTTTCCCATGGCCCAGTTCCTTTGTTCTTCCAGGTACTTTCAGACATCTTTCTGCTTGGGCAGGAAGGCAGTGGAGAAGAGTCCTGTTTGCTTTACTCCCCAGCCTTAAATAAGACTTACATAAGGTGGGAATCATTTGTTTCCCAGTCTTGACCTCCCCCTGCCCTTACTGGATAGTTACTAGAAGTCCAAGATGGTGTTTAGTACCAGGTGAGAGGACCACCTGACCGAGTAGTGTCACAGCTACATCCCAGGACACTTCTCAGGAAGGAGAGAGATTAGTATCTTCAAAGTCTTATTGTTTCTTCCTAATGGCCCATCAAGGCTGATGGCCTGTTTTCTGATGGGTGTCTCCCAAATACACACACAACTGTATCCCTAACTTCAGATACAGAAATTGGATAATCACATTCTGTAAATCATAACCTCACCAATGATACCTTACAAGACCCATCTTGCATAAAATGTATCTGTTATGCCATATCCATATCACTAAGCATATTTCCATAAGAAATATCACAGCACCATCCTAATGCACCTCCCTTTGCCAAGGACAGGGCAGCCTACAACTGTTTCACACTGTGCCTCTGCTGGGACAATTCTTCCATAGCCAGTTAATGGGCTTTTAAGGTCCCTACAAAATTCCTCCCCAAATCTATTTGCTAACCTTTAATGCAGGGGTCGGCAACATCTGGCACGCGGCTCACCAGGGTAAGCACCTTGGCGGGCCGGGCCAGTTTTATTTACCTGTTGACGCGGCAGGTTCGGCCAATCGCGGCCCCCACTGGCTGCGGTTCGCTGTCCTGGGCCAATGGGGGCGGCGAGAAGCGGAGCGGGCGAGCGACGTGCTGGCCGCGGCTTTCCGCGGCCCCCACTGACCGCGGTTTGCCGTCCCGGGCCAATAGGGGCGGCAAGAAGCGGCACGGGCGAGCGATGTGCTGGCCGGGGCTTTCCACCACCCCCATTGGCCTGGGACGGCGAACCGCGGCCAGTGGGGGCCGCGATCGGCTGAACCTGCCGCATCAGCAGGTAAATAAAACTGGCCCGGCCCGCCAGGGTGCTTACCCTGGTGAGCCACGTGCCGAACGTTGCCGACCCCTGCTTTAATGCTTAGTGCCATAAATGTGCATAGCGCTTTGCAAAAATAAAAAGACAGGTGGGGATGCTTAGGAGGTATTTTAACATGCAACTGAACATACATTATTGACTTGAAGTGAGAAACAAGCAATACCAACATGTTCATATACTGAACTATACATAAAAGGCTAAATGTAATAAAATTGCTGTGATAAATCTCATTGCCCTTGTAAATAATCAGTTTTATATATTCCAGCATCCACACAGGGCCGGCTCTAGCTTTTTTGCTGCCCCAAGCAGCAAAAAAAAGTGCCGCCCCCGAACCCCACCCCGCCGCGCCGCCGGAGCCCGCCCCCGCCCCCCGCTGAGCGCCGCCGGAATCCCCCTCCAGCGCCGCGCCCGCGCCGCCCCCTCGCCGAGCCCCGCGCAACCGGAGCCCGCCCCCCCCAGCGCCGCGCCGCCGGAGCGCCCCCCCCTCGCGGAATGCTGTGCCGCGCTCCCCCCACCGCCCCTTACCAGGTGCCGCCCCAAGCATGTGCTTGGGTGCCTGGTGCCGGCCCTGCATCCACATACAGCCTCAGAGCAGTAGCAAGTAAACTTGGTTTGCATGTGTCTTTGAATAGATGTAGTGTTTCTGTTTTAATGAATATTACTTCGAATATTACTCCAGTTTGAAGTATACAACTTTGAATAAATACAGTTTGTTGCAGCTTTTAATGGACACAACAATGTAGTCACAGCCTCAGAAGATGAGGCTAGTCATGGCTTTATATTCCTGGACTGCAGTTGTTTATAAAGGCAGCAGGCTTCTGGTATTTTCTTTCTCTGGAGACCAGGATGCCTCAGGCTATATGTTCTGCTCCTAGGAAAGCATGGTTCCCTTCTGCACTCTCCTTCTTAAACTGCTGTTTACGGTTGTTGTGTGTGCTGGTGTCCCACCCAACCTCTCGCTGCATTTCAGTAGTGGGTGATTTGATCACTACTATTGTTTCTATATCAGTTTATTTAGTTTGTATAATTCTGTAGAAATCTTTTAAAGTGAAAGTAGCTACCAAAACATATGTTTTGCTATACACTTCAGTCCTCTAAGTGTCAGTAAATAACTAGGGTTTACACATGCATTATAAGACACTGCTAAATGGATGTATATAGAAATGATGGTAGACATGTAGAACTCTAGAATAGTGAAATGTTAGCATAATGATAGTCTATCATTATGAATTCCTATTTTCAAATCACATACAATTTGCTATAGAAATGTCTTCCTCACTGAAAAAGTGGCATGCTTAGTCCCGATTTGGGAGAAAATATAGGAACATGAGAATGACATACTGGATTAAACCAGTCATCCCTCCAGACCAGTGTCATCTTTCAGAAGGTGACCAGTACTGGATGCTTCATCAGAAGGTGCAAGAACCCTCATAGTGAAAAATTATAAAATAATCTCACGGTATGAGAGGTTTCTTCCTAACTCTAGGCAAAAAAGTTGGCTTATGACCTGAAGCCCCAGGGTTATATACCTTTATTTATTTATCTAATGTTAATGTGGACATTCTAATTATCCATAACAATGTCTAATGTTTTAAATCTTGCTGTCAGTTCCTAAGATTAACTACATAATATGAGTTCAAGTTATGCAGCTGATCATCCACCATCTAGGCCAGCAGGAGCTGGGAGTGCCTTGATACATACTCCCTCCCCCTTGTAGTCAATGTAAGTCTTACCATTTTACTTCAATGGGAGCAGATCCGTAAAGATTTCTGAGCCTTTGTGAGGAAGGGAATGTGCCTCATCTGCCTCCACCAGAGGGTCAGTGGATACAGGAAGCCTGAGTGTGTGGGAAGAGGAAAATAGATAAGGGGATATCAGTGGATTCCCCGCCCCGCAGTACCAACAATAAGAGAGGGATAGGTCAGCGCGTGCATAAAAACTGATTTGAAAGCCGTTACAAAAATTCATTTGTTTGTCCATGGATAAGCCTGTAGCCCCTTTTATTTCTTTCCTTAGCCATAACAGCAGTTTTCATGGTGGTTTGTTTTCTCTCCCTCATGACTACCTAGCTGTCAGATGAACAATTACATTGTTTACTGGAGTCCATTATTATCTCACTGTCTCTCTCTGCCGAACTGCAATTATCTACCAACCACAGCAGCAGTGAGGAACACCCAAAATGAGACTTGTGAAACTGGCCTAATCCATAGTTTAACAGCTAGAAACAGAAATCCCATAGCAGAAAAACAAACAACCACTCCCTATCTCACACCAAGAAAAATAAAACCCAAATGCCAGGAGCTTGTGCCACTAACAGGAACAAGAAGATAATGTGCATAATAATGAATGCTTAATTCCTTCCCCATTGGCTTTCAAAGAAGGTGAGAACAAAAGTAGCTTTATATCTGTCAAGCACATTACAGAAAGGAGTAACAGCAGCCTGGTATTATCCTCTCCTCAAGAGATTTAATTAGTAAATTGGCCACCAGAAAGGCTAGATTTTTGGAAGACAGGATGATAGAAAATAGCAGACTAAAGTTAAATCATTAGTAAAAAATAAAATGGTATTGTTTAATGAGTGACATCAGTGATTGCCACCATTTAATAGCTGGGGTTATTCCATATGGATAAGAACACTTACCACTGTATATTTTAAAGAGTTTAATAAATATAAGAGACCTGTCTCTGCTTTAAGTTGGGATTTGGTTATAATGACCTTATCAATTTAAGGAAAGTTGGCAATGCTTTCTTGACAATGCCATTATATGTGTTTGTATTTTCTTCTGCTGAGCTCATTCTGAATGTTGATGATGCCTCAAACCTAATTCAGTGCTGCTTATTAATTGAGCTGGGAATACCTTTATTCCCAGTGCAGCAGATACCTAGGTCATCGGCATTAATTATATACTTATTTTAAGTAGGATTTAACTGTCACTGCTCATTTTAAATAGCTGCTTCTCTAATGTATTGTATTCAGTGGTTGCACGTAAGTTTCTTCCATTTAAAAAAAAAATTTCCCAGCTGGAGAAATATTTCCTGTACTTAGAATGAGAAAAACTGATGAAAGGGTTTCTCTTTCAAAACAGCAGAAACTTTTTATACAATCACTGTATATGTAAATAAAGAACATATCTTGGTAGTATTCTTTTCTACAACTAATGACAACCTATAAACAAATTAAACAAAATCTCTGCTTTTAAATTAAAATGCATTCATTCAACCTAGAATCGGTTAGCTAAACACCTTGACCTTAAGGCCTACCGTTTTATAAGCAGAGAGCATCATGATGCCTACAGTTCAAGTGTTTCTGTTCTAAAGGGCTACATCATTGAGGTAACTACTGAATGGACATGGTATTGGTGCACTAAATAGTCAGGATATTGCAAGCTATCATAAACAGATAGTTAAGGATTAATGCCTCTTTTACCTGTAAAGAGTTAAGAAGTTCACCTAGCCTAGCTGACACCTGACCAGAGGAACCAATGGCAGGACAAGGTGGTTCAAAGGGAAGGAGGGAAGTTCCCTTTGTCTGGGTCAGTTTCACTTTTGACCGGAGGGAAAAGCTCCAGAATTCAGCCTCTTATTAAGTAGTGAGTACTAGTGAAGGAAATAAATAAGTTTATGTTTATTTCTTTGTAACCTGTCTTGTGCAATTAGAGGAATCATCAAGTTGTGTATTTGGGTATTTTTTGTGTAACTAAGTTTTGCTCAGGGGAACATCCTCTGTGTTTGGAATCTGTTGTCTGTGAGAATAGCTGGTATGCTAATCTCTCCCAGAGGGTTTTCTTTTCTTTAATTAAAAAACTTTTTTTTTATATACCTGATTGATTTTTCCTTGTTTTTAGATCCAACGGGGTTGGATCTCGATCCACCAGGAGTTGGTGGGAGAAAGGAGAGGGGATGGTTAATTTCTCCTTGTTTTAAGATCCAAGGGGTTTGGATCTGTGTTCACCAGGGAATTGGTGAAGAGTCTCTCAAGGCGACCCAGGGAAGGGAATTAGTGCTTGGGAGTGGTGGTAGCCAGACCAGACCTAAGCTGTTAATTGAGCTTAGAGCTTCTCATGCAGGTCCCCCACATCTGTACCCTAAAGTTCAGAGTGGGGAAGGAACCTTGACACAAGCAGTTTGTGGTGTACATCTTGAGTTATAGTGCCTGGAACTAAAGTAAGAGTGGATCAAGTAAAATTGGAAACAAGCTCCACTGGAATGCCTCAGACTTTGGTTGTGGGAGTAATCCCTGCAGATTTCTATTGTCTCCATCTATGGTTCCGTTTACCCTAATAAAACTGCTGCCCCAAATTAGGAGCCCCATCTCGAGTCACATCCATGCTAAGGTGAAGGATGAACAAGAAGTAAACTGGAGACGGTGCTAATTGGTTATATCTGCCTTTCGATCAGGCCATTAGTTGGCAGCCTACAGTCTAATGTCGATTTATGTAAGCAGCTATTTCTTTAGCCCTTAGTACCTTCTCTTTGGGAAGTTCTTTCTAAGGATGTTACAGATGCTGATACATTTTCATTCTTTAAATCAAAACTAAAAACAATTTATCTTTGCTTTCAAACTCTAACTGCACTCAGCAGACTTATTATTGAATTATTACACTGCTTTGTTACAGCCCCTTGATGTCTTCTCTGAGAAAATATTATCTACATTGAAGTTGTTAGTAGTTGGTGAAAACCCAAACCTTTGCATTAATGGAAATAAGTATTTTAGAAATCTTTAGCAGCCTAACATTAAGTATTTATCTCTGCAACATACCTATCCACCCATAACAAATGCTCCAAATTAGCTAGGCACCATATACATACATTAGGAAACACCAATCTATCATTAACATTAAAACCTCTCCCCCTCCATCATTTCAAATAACTTCTTGAGCTAAATAAGCCTCCAAGACTGGTATTCCAGGGGGAATTATGCTGGTCTGCATTCTAGCTTTATTATAGGGTTTGTTCAAGGCAAACCTCAACTTTTAGGTTGTTCATGTGATTGTGTGTGTGTCTGTGTAAATAACACTTAGGGAACTACCCTACTTTTATTTTCTTTCCCCAAGTTTCTTTGAGGTGTTTGTTGTACTTCCATGATTGCACAATCCTCTCTGTGAACTCTATGCTAGGGGAAATGGGTACTAGGATTTGCAGAAGGAGGTTATGAGAATAGTGACTTCATTTCCAAAAGCATCCATCCCCACTCATTGGATTGCACCACAAAGCAAATATGGAGAGCTCTTCTAAAGCCTCTTTCCAAAACTACCCTAAGGATGGGTCCAGCCATAGGAGAGACTATGATATGGGGAGTAAGAGGCTAATATGCATTGTCTCATAGAACAGCAGTTCTCAACTGATTCTGGTCAATTCCCCCCCCCCACACACACACACCTTTTTTTTCTGTTTGCAGGGAGAGGGAAGTAGTCTGGCTGCTCTTTTTCTTTTTTTTGATTAAAATTCAGCAGATTTTATTGAAAACAAATTTGTTTTTAATGATGTTGTTTTTAATAAATCATTTCCTAAGTAGCTGTATTCTTGACCTCCTTCATACTGTGACCCACATCCCATTTGGCAACATAGGAAGGACGGGGAGGTCACATACATCTAACATTGGCCTTAAGAGTGTAATGTAATATTTTAATAATGGAGAATGGTAAGAACATTTTAGATGACTTGACAGTGTTCCCCTTTTTAAAACTGGCCATTGTTGTTTTATGAAGAGTTCTAAAACTGGAAATCAAAACCTTTTAGTATCTGCAAAATGACAGCCACGAGTCAAAGTAATAGCAACCAATGTGAAAGAAAAAGGAAATAAAGTGAAACAGGAAATAAAGTGGTATTGATTTAGAAATAGCCCTATTATTCTTAACTTTCCATTTTGGCAACTAAGCTTTCTAGATGCTTTCACAGCAGAAGACCTATAAGGTTAAGAAATTATTGGTGTTTTTAAACTTACATACAGTAATGCTCACATTGTAAAAAAAGAAGTGAAGAAACAAAGAACTTTCTTAAGTAGGCATTTTCATTCTGTTCATAGCAATTATTCTTGCTATCAGTAGGTGTAAAATTTACTACCACAGGAAAGTGCCAAGAGCCAAATGTATTCCAACACAAAATAATGTACAATACATGCAAATTAAACATTGCTTCTGGAGGCCTTGAACCAGATGAAAATAGTTCCCTGTAGCTACTGGCCTACAGAAAACTTAGGCTATACAACTGCAGAGCCTGTTTTTGGTAATTGTCTTTAACTAGACCCCAACGACTGTGAGCTTCAGACCTCTTGCTGATATTTGCTGTGAGGGTGGGGAGCATACAGAGAGATGGCCTTTGAGGCAGCAAGACCTTTAATCCACTAAGGGCTTTAAAGAAAAGGCCCTCCTTCCTAGCATTCTTAAGGCTTCAAGTCTTTACTGTACATACTATACTCAATGTGACAGCAAGGACCCCAGAGGTATGCACATAGCTCTTCCCTCGCATGCTTTCCCTCACTGAGTCACCCCTCCAGTCATGTCCATTACCATTATCTCAATTATTTTCATATTATTTCAATTGGATGTTTCCCCCAGGGTTTCGGTTTTCATTGGCTGAAAGGTTCTGACTTGAAAAATGCACAGTTTCACTGTAGACTTTATTAGGGGAAAGCTATAGGCTTTGGCAGCTGGATAAGGGACAGTTGGGGTTTTTGACACCCAAGAAAGCATAGGAATCAACTCGGGGTTCCGTTTGACAGTGAAGAGGCTATTGAGGTTTTTGCTTCTCTCCCTTCCTCTAAAACAAAAGATTTTAAATTGTATATTGTGGGAACATGAGTTCTTCACTGAGCAGAATAGTGAACCCTGAAGCTGCCCCAATCCACCCAGCCATTGGGCACATTAGCCCATGTTACTTCTAAAACGATTAGTGAAGTAGTCAACAACATTGATATTTATAACATCAACCTTAGGCTTCAGAATAAATGCCTGGTTGATAGAGCATTGTTCACACTTCTCCTAATTATTACTTCTATCTGTCGGCAGATCCAGGATAATTCTGCATCTATTTACATTGATTTAATACTTAGAAAGTTGTTTTTGTAAACATAAGGGCTACCAATTTAATTATTTTTAAATTCTGGAACATAATTATGGAACAAATTAAAATACATTTAGTCAGCAGTTCACAGAGTTATAAGGTATTCTGCATTAAACACTTTTCCAGAACAGAATCTGACACTTCCTCATCTGATCCTCTTGTTGTTTAAAGCAACTAATTCTTAAGAACAAGATCAACGACTCCACTGAGCATGCTTAGTTAGCCAAACATTGGGGCAGGTTCTTCTGACAGAACAAACATTCATCAGCCTGAAAAGAACTTAATGGCCCTACCTAGGTTTTGAATGGTCTTTGTACTAATTTTAAACATATTTGCACTGCTCAGAGTGATTAGTACAGGGGTCAGAAACCTTTCAGAAGTGGTGTGCCGAGTATTCATTTATTCACTCTAATTTAAGGTTTCACGTGCCAGTAATACATGTTAATGTTTTTAGAAGGTCTCTTTCTATAAGTCTATAATATATAAAGAAACTATTGTTGTATGTAAAGTAAATAAGGTTTTTAAAATGTTTAAGAAGCTTCATTTAAAATTAAATTAAAATGCAGAGCCCCCCAGACCGGTGGCCAGGACCCGGGCAGTGTTGAGTGCCACTGAAAATCAGCTTGCGTGCCGCCTTTAGCACGCATGCCATACGTTGCCTACCCTTGGACTAGTATCACATATGTTCAAACATACTCTTGAGAAAAAAATTAAAGATTTGTTCCTTATCAAACCAGTACTGTCTTGCCAAATGAGGTTTGAAACAAACTGGAACCATTTTTAAATGGAGTTTGCAGCTGATTTTCACATGTACTCCAAAGACCACAATAGAAAATGGCTATAATCCAAAGAGTTTGCGCTCATCCCTGGCAGATTAGTTCATATTCCCAACCAAAATTAGGGGAAATAACATCTTAAATGTATATAAATATCTCATCAGAAGAACTGAAAAGGAAATTCAAACATGTACTTACAATAGTTAAGAGCAACCACATTTATTATATACCTAACAAAAAATTATTGGGATCCATCACAGAACAGCGGTGAAGAGTCTTATTAATTTATCCCGTTTATTGATAAAATGGTCGCTTAATTGGTTTTAGTTACATAAACTGTGCCCAAAACAACAGTGATAGAATCCATCTATATCATTATAATAAATAATATAAGTGTTCTAAAGTATGGTCTACTTAGGAGCTTGCAACTGATAGCACATGCCAAAAGCAGCAGTCTGTCGTGAAGAATTAATTGCAAGATCAGGGCTTGAGTGTACAAGTCAATTTCAAAATGTCTTGGACTTGAGTGGCTGGCTAATTTTGGGGTAAAAACAATAATATGTATTTAAAATCAGTATGGTTTAAAAGCTCCTCTCCTCTTCCATTTGAATTGATGGGAAATAAAAGGAAAATATGACAAATAAAAGGAATTTTTAAATGTTTTTTCAATTTATTTTCTCTCAAGAAAAGCTTCTTTTATTATGGCCAAGTCTAATCTGCGCTAAGCAAAATGTATAAAATATATAGCATTCCTACATCAGTTCCACTTCCCTCAAGCACTCTGGACTGGAGAAGTTCATTGTGAAGGGGATGCACATGGAAGCATATTTGTTCCCCACTTCCTCACTGTGCCCTTTATTGTGGGCAAAGTTAAGAATTTAGAACATTCTCTTCTAAAAAAAAGTATGTTTTAACCTGAATTTTTTCCTGCTGTTCCACACAAAAGAAACCTTTGAAGTACAGTAATGGGAGAAAATATATTTTTGCCTACTATGTTCTCCTTTTTCCAGAAATGATTACAAGTTAGAGGAGGGGGAAAAACAGTAGAGGGCACTAACAGGCTGCTCTGAGTGTGCAATAGAACACTTCTCATACTGAATGAATGCTAAATAGATGAAAGGATCTTGTTCATTTTTCCTCCCTGCTCCCTATTTGACTTTTGCAAATGAGGGAAAGGTAAGGGGTGAGGATGGGTTATGAGATTTCAATACACATCACTGAGCAAAGTCAAGTTTAGCAGGAGAGAGTACAGGTAAATCTCAACCAAAGTGAAGTCAGTATTAGGAAAAAAGACAGCTATCTGGTACATATCAAGTTATACAATTAACTGAGGTCATATAGTTAGGTGGTTTATATTTGACTTAACCACATAAAATTAGATTAATAATTTATTAATAATGGCAGCTTTCTTGTTATGCTGTAAAAGAGTAGCAATCCTCAGTACTAAGTAATGCTTGGAGAAAATGGGTATGTCAGTGATCAGAGCATGTGGAGCCGAAGGAAAAGGCTTATATGGGATATCATGCCATCCAATTAGCACCCTTCTTGGCAATCTCAGCAGAGAAATCAAGGAATGAATGTACATGGAGATCACACAGCCATGCTTTAAAGTCTAGGTTAAAAAATAAAAAAAACACTGGTGGTGGTGGGATGATAAAAGCAAGTGGTAATTTGTATTGATCTATGTGATCATAGCTATAGATTTTATGTGAATCTGGAACTTTCATTTTCCAATGTAGCAAGTTTATTAATTTTAAAAGAGCAGAGATGGAGGAGGAATTGATTCCATAAGCCAACATTATGTCTTGTATTCAGGTCATCTTGATTTTTGATAGCCAACAACTGCCATAGTTTGTAAAAAGATCCACAAACCGGCTGCTCCAAAGGGACTGTGATGTTATCTTTATTATTGTTCCAGCTGACCTAGATCTTTGTTGTGATTAAGTTATCCAATCAAATTATACCTTTTTTAATGGTTTGTGATTTAGCCAAGAAGAGATCATGGATTTTTACATGTCTGTTTATTTGCAACTGTTCGGTGAACAGTTTGTGCAAACAGCGTTAGGTATGTTTGTGAACTGCTCGCTGTGATCATTCGCTATGTAATTGGCCAGCTCAGTCACACTGTGTACTTTCTGGTCCCTGATTGGATCAACTAAGCTTTAGAAACAGGAAGAATTCTCTTTGCTGTTTGTAAAAGTTATCAGTGAACATATATAGGCATTAGACAAAATTATTGTGCAATACTAGAGATCTTCTCAAAATGGCAAAGGGATTTTTTTGTTATTTTTTGTGCACTTTTTCTGCATGTGGTCTCCAAACACATTCATTCCTTAGTTCCTCTGCTGAGATTGTCAAGAATGATGCTAATCAAATGGCATGATATCCCATGTAGGCCTTTTCCTTATCCTTCACATACTCTGATCGCTGCCACGCTCATTTTCTCTTAGTGTAACATAGAACTGAGGATCACTACTCTTTTACAGCATAACAAGAAAGCTTCAATTATTAAGAAAATGTTTACTTGAACTGATATTTGAGACATTTTTTGCTTCCTGCCAGGGCTGGCTCCAGGCACCAGCTTGGCAAGCAGGTGCTTGGGGCAGCCACTCCGGAGAGGGGCGGCAGGTCCAGCTATTCGGCGGCAATTTGATGGACAGTCCCTCACTCCCGCTCGGAGCGAAGGACCTTCCGCCGAATTGCCATTGCAGATCGCGATTGCGGCTTTTTTTTTTTTTTTTTTTGGGCTGCTTGGGGCAGCCAAAACCCTGGAGCTGGCCCTGCTTCCTGCAGACAGTCTTGCAAACAACCTCCCCTTATCTGAGTATTCATGAATACTAGCAAAGTGAACTAACAAGAATATTCAAATACTGTATTTTACTCAGAGTTAGAGATGGTGTGAGGATTGTTACATTATGTTACATCACTTCTAAGTTTTACTGAGATACATACAGCTATGACAAATTCTTCACATGGCAGCGACGCAGAGGATATTTCCTTTTCCCCCTGCCTCATTTAAGGTCTTTTACTCTCACTGTAGTATCTTAGTTTGATAAGTTTCTGTTAGCTACTCCTATTGATTACAGAACCAATCCCCATCCTGCAAACACACACTCTGTGTAAGCATCTCTCTACTCATGAGAGTTAATCATATTGATTTCAAGAGGGACTATCCAGGTGATTATGTAGATGTGCAGTGTTTGTAGAATAGAGGCCTTAAAATGCACAGTTTAGAAATTTCCAAACCCATAAAATATACTAAATAAGTCACCCCCTGCTTGATTCCCATAGATGAGCTCTATGCTCCAATGATTTTCTAAGGTGGATATGATAACTGCAGAGAATGCTGGGGCCATCACACTGAAAGGGAGGCAGTGATCCATGCCTTTGTTGTAGCTAAAAGAACGAATGAAATAACAAAAGAAAGAAAGAAAAAGTTTCAAGTCTGAGTCTCTCTCACACCGTTGACAGTGTATTTGGTGCATTCCGTATATTATTCTAGAGTTAATGGAGTTTTCTGAATCCTATTTGCAAATCATCTTTACGAGAGAGAGACTACAGGACCCTGAGTGTAGTTAGATGACTAGGACAAACCACTATGGCATACAGACAGCATTTTAATGCTTGGATTTCACGCTTTCTGAAGCTCCTAGACACCTGCTGGTGCTTCAGCATTTTAAAACAGAAAGGAAAAAAATGTATTTTTTTTCTGGCAGATGGTTACTGCTGCTGTTCACCTGGGTAGCAATTTGTCCATTTGCATCAGCAGATAATTAACTTGGGGAAATGACTTCTTCAATGTTCTCTCTCCTTGATATTCAAAGCAAAACATTTAATTTTAAATTGCAAAACAGCAACGATGACTGTGGTGGGGACAATTTTGATGCCCTATACAGTTAAACTCTGTTTATATTAAAGAAGAATGATTGGGCCACATTCATCACCGTTGTAGCCGAAGGAGCAGGGAAGTAGAGGAGAAATGTCTACAATAATTTTGCATAGTTTAGAGAATGAGGATAGTGCCACATCCTCTCCCTGATAGGCTGGGCTAACGGAGACATGCAAAAGCCAGGGCATGCATCTCTGAGCTGTGAACTCAAGGATCTGCAGAGAAACTGGGTATCAACCACACTAATCTTACAGCATCCATATAGAGTATCTGTCCTTCTGCACTTGTTGTTGGGATTCCCTCCAAGACCTTTTCCACTTGGCTTATCCAGAACATCTTGTCCAGTTCTGAGAGAACATGTCATCCTGTTCTCTAGGACCCAAAAAATTCAGTTTAACTCCAGATCATCGCTCAGGTTACTTTATTAGGCATGTAAGACCTCTATGCCCACACTGTCCGGGCCCATATGCAAAGGTGTTGGGTACAGGGTGATACCACAATTCCAATCCATGTCACACATTTATACATATCTTTCCTAGCTTCAAACATCTATACTTCTTACATGAAAAAAAAAATGGCTTTGCAGATTGGGTACAACAAACTTATCAGTTCAGAGTGTTCGTGACTACTTTGTTTACTCTAAGGATGCCTACAATAGTTTAGCTAGTTTTTGCCTCCTTTATTACTATAAAAGCAGCAAAGAGTCCCGTGGCACCTTATAGACTAACTGATGTATTGGAGCATGGAGACTACATCTGTTA
This sequence comes from Trachemys scripta elegans, assembly GCF_013100865.1. Lineage (NCBI taxonomy): Eukaryota > Metazoa > Chordata > Testudines > Emydidae > Trachemys > Trachemys scripta. The sequence goes on along the minus strand of NC_048298.1, from coordinate 169,665,135 downwards.
GTCTATAAGGTGCCACTCTTTGCTGCTTTTACAGATCCAGACTAACACGGCTACCCCTCTGATACTTGACACCCTTATTTACTATGAATATTTTCACAATAATTAATTGTTTCAGCAATTACTTGTTCAGGCTAGTTCAGCAGTTACTTGTTCAGGCATGTCCTGTCTTAACTTTGTCCTGCTCATGTTAGTTAAGCCAGCTTTACACTGATCTCCAGACCCCTCTCTTCACTGGCAGCATGATTGATGCATTAGCTGTACACCCGACTCCCCCAGTATGTCTATACATTATTTCCCACCTTGAAGGGAGGCAGAAGCTGCAAAGAAGGGATCAATTTCTGCATCTAGTAACTAACAAGTTTGCCATGTCAATTAGAATGTGTTGGGGAAGCATGCTGGCCAGTTTTTTCCCTAAAATTGTTCATATTATGGTGCTGATTACCAAAGGACAGTATGCCAGAGGCTAGTGAGGAGGAAGGATGCCATGCTGCGACCCTTTCCAGGTACAATCCATGGCCTCATTTCGGCATGACTGAAGAGTTTTCCCCTCCATACCATGAAGCCAATATAATGGCTCTGTTTTTGAATGAAACGGTTGTACATAAAAGTCACATCTGTATTTATCCTCTGCCCCTGCTAATTACATTTATATTTTATATTTCCTGCTCATTTCTATTTGTGCTACTAATTCCAAGCTTACCCAAATCAATGGGAGCTTTTCCATTGTGTCTTATATGCCCTATATCACTATACCATCTGAAAACCTGCCAGATATTTAAAAAGATAAATAATCTTTCTTCCGAAACTATAGGAGACATAGCTTGTTTAGTTTATTCCGCTTTATTTTTGTGAGCATGCACATAGTTTACTGAAGAAAGCAACTTGCAATTGATTTTAATACAATAACTGAGTCCTTGGATTTTTTTAAAAATTAATTTCAGAAATAAAAGAAAATCTTTTATGGAGTGTGTGATAAATGGGCGGGGAGCGGGGGGAAGCGCCCTTTTATGGACAGCCAGCCAGTAGCTATAAAATCCCTCTTGGTAACTGTTTGCTAATTGCTCTACCTATAAGGGTTAAAAAGTCTCACTGCTATGCATAGGTAAAAGGAAGTGAGTGGGCACCTGGCCAGAAGCGCTAATGGAAAGGCTAAAACTTTTAAAACTTGAACAAAGGCTCCCCTTTTGTCTGTCTGTTGTTGTTCTCCTGGGAGGAGGCAGACCAGGCAGAGCTATGCTGTAAGAAGCTTGGGGCCACGTATGAAAAATCCTCGGTATCATACCTACAAACTACTCATTTGAAACCCCAGATATGTGAGTAGATCAGGAAATGTCTAGGAAGACGTGATTAGGTTTATCTCTTTTTATTTCTTTATGGCTGGTGAACTCCTCTGTGCTAACCCCAGGTACTTTTGTTTTGCTTGTAACCTTTAAGCTGGACCTCAAGAAAGCTATTCTTGGTGCTTAATCCTTGTAATTGCTCTTTTAAAATCTAACAATAGCCACGGTTCCCTGACATATTTTCTTTCTCTTTTAATTAATAGAATTTACCTTTTTTAAGAACAGAATTGGATGTTTGTGTCTTAAGAAGTTTGTACACATTGTTTAATTAGCTGGTGGCAAAAGCTGATTTCCTTTTTTCTTTCTCAGCTCTTCCCTGGAGGGGGGGTTAAAGGGCTTGAGGGTACCACACAGGAAGGAATTCCCAAGTGCACCTTCCTGGGCTCTCAAAGCGGTCCTGCACTTGGGTGGTGGCAGTATCTACCAATCCAAAGGCAGAGAAAAGCTGTAACCTTGGGAATTTAATACAAGCCTGGAGTGGCCAGTATTAATTTTTTAGAATCCTTGTGGGCCCCCACCTTCTGCACTCGAAGTGCCAAAGTGGGGAATTAGCCTTAACAGAGTATTTGAAACCGCAGTTTACCAAACAGAAGACTCTCTTCCCATTTACTGCTCTTGATCTCTCATAAAACACATGGTGGCTTTCGAAGTGCACACAGGAACCGCCAGGCCATTACATTTCAGGTATAAAGTGTATTCGAATGGCTGCATTCAGTGAAAGCAGAGTTAGGAAAATTTTGCCAGAATTTCAGGAAGAGTTTAAGCACTACCACAGGGTGGGATCTCCCTCCACATGGATTCAACTGATCCATTTGCAAAACAGAAGCAAATATTTTAATTCCTCCTCTTTCCAGATAGCAAATGTCTCCCCAAAATAGCAACCTTTTTCAATCTTCTTTTTGATAAAATAAACTGATTGAACCCTAAGTCTCTGACTCTCAAATAATTTTGTGGCTCTTTTCTGAGCTTTTTCCAATTGTTCAATATACTTTTTAAAGTGAGGATACCAGAAATGTACACAGTATCCCAGCATAGTTCTCACTAATGCCATATACAGAGGCCAAATTACATCCCTACACCCCTGTTTATACAGCCAAGGATTGAATTATCCCTTTTGCCACAGCGTCACACTGGGAGCTCATGCTGAGTTGTTCATCCACTGTGACCCTTACATCCATTTCATAGTCACTGGTTTCCAAACTACAGTTCCCCATTCTGTAGGTATCGCCTGCATTCCTTGTTCTTTGATGTATAGCTTTGCATTTGGCTGTACTAAAATGCATTTGAATGGACCCAGGTTACCAATTGAATCAGATCACTATGTGTGACTGCCTTGTCCTCATCATTATTTACCACTCCATCAATCTTTGTGTCATCCAGAGATGTTATCAGCAGTGATTTTCCAGATCATTTAGGAAAATTGTTAATAGTTGGGCCGACTTCTGATGACCGAAGAATTCCACTAGAAACACCCCCATTTTATGATGATTCCCTATTGATGACTACTTTTAGAGAACTGTCAGTTATTCAGTTCTTTCTCCATTTAGCATGTGCTCTAGTGATATGGTATAGTGCTTTTATTTGTTAAATCTGAACATACTGTACTAAGTCAAACATCTTACAAAAGTCTAAGAATATTACATCTACGCAATTACCTTTATCATACAAGCTTGTAATCTTAAAGAATGAAATCAGGTTTGTTTGACAAGATCTATTTTCCATAAAACCATATTGACTAGTATCACTGTGCTTCAGTGGGTCAACAGCTGAGGATGGCAGATTCAGGACAGACTGCTGAGAAATAGGGCAGACTCACACCAAACTGGTGGTTATTCTATTATGAGATATACCAAGCCAGAAACAAAGGTAAACTTCTGTCTCACCACACTGGTTAACAAGAAATCCAAACTGCAGTCTCCTTACGTTGTTTCACCACCAGACACTAGACTTTCTGATTAATGGTTACTGAAAACCAATTTCATCACATATAAGGTCCTTTATTCCCAAGAAATCAGCTACATAGCTAATATTCATAACTTCTGATATAAAAATGATACATGCATATAACAAGATAAATCATACTCAGTAAGTCATAACTTTTCCATTGACATCTTACATGATATACCTTGTAAAAGATTTGTTGCAAATTGTCTGACAGTGGCAATATTAATGATATAAATTGTCATGTTTCAATCATACAGCATCACAATTAGCATTAAGTATATTCCTATCCTTTAGTTCTTTATCAATTGAATCCTGTTTCTTCTTTTCCATTATTTTGCTCAGGACTAATGTCAGGCTAACTGGCCTATAATTACCTGAATCATCCCACTTGCCCTTTCTGAATACAGGCTGAACATTAGCACTCTTCGAGTCTTCTGGAATTTCCCAGACATTCCAAGGTTTATTAATAATTAATATTGAGCCAGAGATCTCTTCAGCCAACTCTTTTAGAACTCTTGGATGCAAGTTACCCTGGCCTGATGATTTAAAAAATATTATCCCTACAAGATGATGTCTAAGATCTCAGTTACTAATGAACTGCAAAACGCTTCATTATCCTCATATGATAAAAGTACGTCCTCCTGCTTCTTGCCAAATACAGAAGTGAAATACTTATTGACTACTTCTGCCTTTTCTGCATCTTTAACAGTTTTTCATCTCCTTTTAGTAATAGGACTATAACATTGTTCCTAATATATTTAAAATTTCTTATTATTGTATTTAAGTCTTAAATGACTTAGAAACCTAAATCTTATTGGCATTCAATGGGACAGATTCCTAAATTGTTTAGGTGCTTTGGAAAATTTTATCTATAATCATTATAGTATTGTGTTGGGTTGGTTGCCAAAAGGCAAAGACAATTCCCCTGCTGTAGAGAAATAAGTTAATGAATCAGAAATCATATCATTCAGGAAAAAAAATTCTGACTTGTCTATGAATTGTACAGTAAGGAATGGAAACAGAACATTGCACATACAATACATTTCCGATAACAAAGAAGAGTGTCAGATCCGAATAGGATTTTACTCAATACATATCCATTTTTGGGAATGAGATTGTAACAGTGAGAAACACAAAACTCAGCTATCTTGTTGGCAGTTTTAAAACAGTAATATCATCACCTTTTGCAGATACGGTGAGTGATGAGCTGCCAGAATGTTAATAACTGGTTCCCTACCGGGTCTTCGGCGGCACTTTGGCGGTGGGTCTTTCAGTGCCACCGAAAACCTGAAGTGAGTGAACGACCTGTCGCCGAAGTGCTGCCGCCAACCTAGTAGGGAACCAGTTATTAAGTGCCACCCAGTGAGTACAAGCCCGAAACCCCCCACCATAACTGTACTCCAGGGCCCCACCCCCTACCCAACTTGCCCCGCTCTCTGTCCCCTGACTGCCCCGACCCCATCCACAACCACCCCAACAGACCCCCAGAACTCCCGCACCTACCCAACCCCCCCATTCCCTGTCCCCTGACCGCCCCCCCAGAACCTCTGCCCCTTCCAACCACTCCCTGCCCCTTATCCAACCCCTCCTCCCAGCCCCAGCCCAGCCCCCTTACCATGCTGCTCAGGGCAGTGTGTATGGATGCCGTGCGGCCCGCTGGAGCTCACAGCCCCAGCCCCAAAGAGGCAGGAGCTGTAGAGCTGCCCAGGAGCGGTCCAGAGCACTGGTGCCGGGCTCTGCGAGAGGGGGCAAGGTGGGGGAGGGGCCGGGGGAGCCTCCCCAGCCGGGAGTTCAGGCAGGCCAGGCAGGACGGTCCCGCGGGCCGGAGTTTGTCCACCCCTTTAACAATCGGTTCTAAACTGGCTTCTAAATTTCACAACCGGTTCGCACTAAACGGTGCGAACCGGCTCCAGCTCATCACTGGATATGCCCCCTAAATACCTTCTTTGAGAAATAGTGTTGTGAACGACAAGTTTAGGGAAACTCTTTACCAACTGCAGTGGAGTTAAACCACACACCTTTGCATAAGAACTTGTAGTACAACTCTCTATCTGGTTCTGTACTGGTGGTTCACTATTCTAGGTCAGCAGTTGTAAGGGACTGAGGCATAGGCAGTCTTATCTAGTGATCACAGATGAGCTGGTGTTCACAAGTCCAGGATAGTCACAAGATGGTAGTCAGTGAGCAGGGATTGGAGTAGTCACCAGAGCCAGGATCAATAAGGGTCAGACTCAGGCTGGGTTTAGAGGCTAGAGATCAGAGACCATTACCAAGCTGAAGTCAGGGGGCAATAGTTAGAGTCAGGCTGGTGTCAGAGACTGGAGAACAGAAAGCAAGGGGAGTTCTGCAGTTACAGCAGGCCAAAAGTCTGTGCAGTTGCCCAGACAACTTCCTGGGGCACCCATCAGAGTTAAATAATGAGTATAGGCCAATCAGATGGCCCCAGGGTTCTGTCACTCTGGACCCTGTGGTCAGAACTTACTGAGGTGCCTAATCTCCACAGTGCTCCTTGGATGTGGCTCTGCATAGCCTCCTGGTGAAGGAATGGGAATATCAGCTGTCACAGGCTTCACCAGTTCGAGTCCCAAATATCCTTATAACCACTCTTGTCAGGCCTTAAATAGTCGTCACATATATATACCCAAAAGGCAGCATGTAATATACCACTGGAAAACTAACAACTCACTGATCGTTAATATTCTTGCACGGTGTATGTACAGGGTATTTATAAAGAGTTATAAATATGTGCTAGAACAGACATGGGCAAACGGCCTGTGGGCCACATCTGGCCCATGGGACCATCCTGCCTGGCTCCTGAGCTCCCGGCCGGGGAGCCTAGTTCCCAGTCCCTCCCCCTCTCCCGCAGCCACGCCACTGCGCAGGCCACACTCTAGCCCACCGCTCCCGCTGGGCAGCGTGGGGAGCACAGCTGGCTCTGGCTGGGTGTCGCAGCTGCGAGCCCCTGCTGCTGGTAAGGGGGGGGGGGGGGGGGGGGGTTGGGTAAGGGCGCGGGGGATCCTGAGGGGCAGTCAGGGAGGAGGGGGCAGTTGGATGGGGCAGAGGTTCTGGGAGAGTGGTTAGGGGATGGGGAACAGGAAGGGTTGGGAGTGGGAGTCCTGGGGGGGCTGTCAGGAGTCGGGGATGTGGATAGGGGTCAGGAGGGCAGTCAGGGGACAGGGAGCGGGGGGCGGGGTTGGATAAGGGGGTGGGATCTAGGGGGGCAGTTAGGGGCAGGGGTCCCGGGAGCGGGTGGTCAGGGGACGAGGAGCAGAGGTCGGTTGGATAGGAAGCAGGGGTCCCGGGAGGGGGCAGACAGGGGACAAGGAGCAGGGGGGATTGTATGGGTTGGGGGTTCTGAGGGGGGCAGTCAGGGGACAGGAAGTGGGAGGGGCGAATGGGGGCGGGTGCCAGGCTGTTTGGGGAGGCACAGCCTTCCCTACCTGGCCCTCCATACAGTTGTGCAACCCCGATTTGTCCCTCAGGCCAAAAGTTTGCCCACCCCTGTGCTAGAATTATGTTCTTAAAATGTGTTTGGCAAGCAATAAATAAGCCCAGTCTGCCTTAGACAAAGGAATGTGAAATTGCTTGTCCGACCATCCTGATTGTCATGAAGGTACCTTTACATAAAAGGAGGTAATGAAGGTATATTTACAAAAATGATAAACAAAGCCAACAAACTAGCAAATAGAGGATATAGCCTCAACTATGTAAGCAAAGAGTCTGAACCTCAAGTGATAAGCAATTGAATCAACTGATTGTATACAATATTACTGCACTAAAAAAGTGTAGCAAGTAAGGTCTTTTTGAAAGCCTGAGACACACTGGTGATTAATATCACTGTGAAATGTATGCATTAACACTGTATGAGGAATTATGGATATTCACTGACATTATGCTTTAAAGTCTCTGACCAAACACTGGAAGAAATAGGTTCTCTCCCAGAGAGGAGGGAAGACAGCTGTCTAACCATCTCCAATGTAAATTAATTGGTGTAGAATCAGAACAATTAATATAAATTTACATATGTATCAGCAGGAGGATGGACACTGCACTCCTAAGAAGCCTTCCTGCATCTTGAATGAGGGTCAACAAGTTTTGGGAAGACAGCACAGCACCTACACCCCATCAGGCTAGAGGCTTTGCCTGGGCTTCCTTTTCAAAGAAGATATTCAAAAGCTTTACTGGACTATAAAAAGAAAGGGAATACACCCTATAATTGTACATCACTTGGAGGCTACAAGGGGCCAAAGTTTCTGAGATCACAAAACATTGGGTCCTTCAGCCAATGGGATTAAAGTCTCTAGAAACTGAATATAGGTGAGAAAAATGCTTAGGGAAAAAGAGAACTTTCTGAAGTTTTAGTCTTAGAAGCATAAGTTAATTTTGTCTGTCAGTAACCATTTCTATCCTTACTCCTTGTACTCGGGGATCACTTAAACCGATCACTTTTTGGTTTGTTTAACAAACTAGTTTTATTTTTACTATAAACCAGTTCAGTGCTGTGATTGAAATAAGAGTGTTTGTTGAACACCCATTAAATTAATGAGCTGCAGTCTACTGACTCTTTAAAGGAGCAACAAACTTAACTTCTGAGAGTGCCCAGGAGAAGGCCAGATACTACAGACACAGATGGTTTTGGGGGAACTCAGGAGTGGGGGCAGGTATTGGGGTCACCACAAAAAATAATGGTTGGTGGAAGCCAGGCTGTGACCTTCATGCTTCTATGCTGGCTACTGCTACCAGGGCTGTGAGCCACAGCAGCATAGCATTTAAGGCATCCTGAGCTGCAGGGCAAGTGGTGACACAACCCTTTACTGGTCTGGGTGGAGCCCAAAGCATCAGAGGTCCCTAATCCAATTAATGATAATGGCAATTATCCACATTAAATCCCCCACACAGTGGCGAAAAATCTGAACTTTAAGTTTATTGGGCCACCCACCACACACACACACACCTAAACTATAATTACATAGAAATATATATATATATTATATATATATAAAATGGAAGTGCCTAGAGATCTCTACCAAGGTCAGCACCCCACTGTGCTGGGCACTACCTATCCAAATAATAAAATCCAAATAGACAAGACAGACAAATGATGAGAAAAAAGGAAGTATTATTATCTCCATTTCACAAATGGGGAACTGAGGCAAAGGTCCAACATGAAATCTGTAGCAGAGCTGAGAACTAAACTCATTTCTCTTGAGTCCCAGTTTAGTGCCTCAACCAAAAGACAATCTCTTTCTGTGTTTCTCTGTACTGTACAGGGATATATAATGTACATGTGTGTGCACGCATATACACAAAGTAGTCATATACACATACACCATGATTTTAACATGTATAACTTGAACCTCACATTTAATTTGTCATGTATAGTAAATTTGTATTAAACACTTCTTCTTTTGAGAATGTGACAGGCTTGCAAACCCAAGTGATATTAAAAACTAAGTATATGGTGAAATATAGCATTCAATTACACTCTTGGATAAATCAAATTAACAACAACAGATAAGTTAACTTATTAATAGACAACATTCATATAAAAACTACTATGGGAATGTGGGTATTAAATGTACTATAACAGCAGAATGTCATTGCAATAATGAGAGGTAACTGATTGTAACCATTTTATAAATCTCAGTTAATAGCTCTCTCTTCATATCTGTTTCAGGATTAGGTCATTGGTCTAACTGACTATCCTTTGCCCAAACTCCAGAGCTCCCTGTGTACTGTATTGACTGCTAGAGATAAAATTTAAGGATTCATTCATTAAGCCTTTTCCTCCAAGGGATAGAAGCAATTTTTATAATCTCCCAGAGGAGTTCAGTGATGATATTTTGTCAATCTGTGATAAGGGAGGGCTAAACTACTTTCCTCATCGCTGCTTTTCAGAGTATATCTGTTTAAAGTACACAGTAATAGCCAAAGGGTTATAGATCTCAAACTGGAAATGGGGCCAAGGGCATATCCATCATTTATGTACTGAAGGCAGAGAGCTACAAGAAGAGTGCTTATATCTTTAGAGTTTGCAGGAAAAAGTAAAAGATCAGATTCAAGATTTTGGTTTCTAATTGTGCAGTAAAATAAATGTGAAACAGCAAAAGGCATAAGAGTTTTGAAGGAGAAAGATGGATCCTAAATAATATTTTTGTTCAGGTGACTTAGATGGAGTCAATATGAAAAAGCCTAATAAGCTAAACTTCAACAGACGCAACATATTCACTCCCATATATAATCATTAGAATAATCCCTTCTGTTCGCTATTGCTAATCAGCAGCTACTTTGGGAAAGGTACCATATTTCTTGGGTAATTCCAAATCTTCATTTTTACTTATTTTATTACTTCAAAAAATAAACAGAATTAATCTTATTTAGCCTCCATATAGCCAGAACCCTTACATTATAATGTGTTACCTATTACAATCACACTGATGACACTTTAAACAAGATATTATGCTAGGAACTAGTACATTTACCCCGATGGAATGACAATTTCAAACATATATACCACTGAGTTTTAAGGTGGGTGGGAAATCTGCTATCCAAAAAAACAGCAATATAGAATCAGCACTCCAAGAAATTTCACATTTGACCTTGCTTTTTTAGACATTTTTTTTCACCTGGTTTCTTTCTTTGAATCCACAACAATTTGCAGGTGATCTATATGTCTTATCTACTATCTGAAGAAGAGCTCTACATAAGTTCAAAAGTTTGTCTCTTTCACCAACAGAAGTTGGTCCAATAAAAAAAAAAATTACCTCACCCAACTTGTGCCTCTATTACCTAATATTCTAACCACAGTGGCACCTAAGGGCTCTGATCAGGGCTCCATGATGCTAGGTGCTTTACAGACATTAAGCAATAAAAGATATATTTATTTTCCCAAAGATTATCTCTACATATTGTGCCAAAATTTTAGACATAAGAAGGGAGGCCAGGAATGAGTCAGGTTGAAAAATCAGCTACCATGATAGAAGTAATAACGAGAAATCTCAAGTAAAATTTGAGCAAAGTTTATAATACTGCAGACAGAACACTGGACTCCTTTGCAGTGAACAGGCACAGAAAGGACTACGGCCCGCATCTTGCCTCAGGATCCACTAGCACAAACCCTTCCATCTGTATTTAGTTCCATTGAAGTCAATGGGATTTGTAGAAGCAGATCTTGAATGTCAACGACTCGCTAAAGAATTGGGCTTTATATGGGAATGCCTATCATACCATTCAGATATGAGGGGGGAAAAATCTGTTTGCAGCAGCCAGGCATGGGCATTACTAGAAACACCCACTCTGAGGTGAAATAACAACAGCAATAAAACCACCGCTCTGGATGTGGTGCTGAAAAAGATACAGGGCACAGGACTATTATTGCATGTATGGCAATGCTTGCAATGGCCCTGTAGTCCCAGACAGAGCTAGTCAAGAAATAGTGATTTTCCTCTAAGGAACATTTTGTCAAAATTTTGATTTTTTTTTTTTGTCAAAAATATTTAGCCAAAAGCTGAAAATTTCTATTGGGAAAATCAAAATAAAATATTATATTAAATTGATTTTTAAAGATAATTTTTCTTAGATGACCTAGCTTTAAAGCAGTCTAAATTTCCAAATGTATATCCTTCTGTGACATCAGGAATGCATAAAGCTTTCAGTTTTCTGTGTGATACTGAACTCTGTGAAGAGAAGGTCTTCTAAAGAGATCATGAAAATGTGGGGTTTTGTAAGTGGAAGAACACCAGTAAAATTTCACAAGTATAAACATGGTTTTCATTCCATAGTTTTGGGAGGAATATGGACTTTGCATATTTTAACATCAAGTAAGGAGATAATCAGTCTAGGATTTTTTTTTCTTTTTTGTGGCAAATAGAATATAAACCCTGCTGAGAGTATTTGAGGGCTCAGATGATGGATCACAATGCCGTAGCTCTGTTATGGTTGTATTATGCAAATACCTTTCACGGTCTTTTAAAAATGTGTATGACAAATATGTAATTGAGGATTTACTGTATATAAAGACAGATTCTTGACTTAATGCAACCCAATGGCTTCTCCAAAGCTTCTTGCATTTATGATGCAAATATATGTTAATGAAATGCTCATTGCACTGTGTGCATGAATTTAGTATTTGTGAATGGTGCAAGATTGAAAGTACTGGACTGAAGTCCTCTACTTATCCATTTTTGCATGTGCACACACACACACACACACACGTATATAAGTACTGGCAATGGTATTGCAAGCCTCAGCCATGTAACTAATCCCTGTTCTGAGTGACCTTGTTTAAGTGTGAGCTGTTATACTTCAGGCCCACCTAATTCGGAATCATGACCAGGAGAGAGATTCTGCATAGTGAACCAACTAATCAAACCTAGACTGCACAGCCCAGACACCAGACCCAAGCATCAACCATTGTGAGGAGCTGTCAGCATACTTCACTGATAAGATCAACTAATTATGATGGTACTTACTGGGAAAGAAAATTCCACTCCTGACCAGTTTGTATTATCCGCCCCACTGCCTCTGACTGAGTATGGGCACATCACACACACTAAAGCTGAAGAAGCTGAAAAATATTAGAGCCACACCATGTGAACCTGTCCTTCCTGGCTGGTAAAAGCCAGTGAAAAACAATTATGCATACTGCTAATGGACTACTAACTATCCATTAGAACAGGTCAGAAAACATTCTGACAAAACTTTCTTTAGTTGAGATTTGTCTATTCTTTGAAATTGAAAGATTTTGTGGAGCTGGTTGGATTTTTGGGCAAAATAATAGAGAAAATAACCACCAATCTCCAACATGTGACATAACTCAACATTGTGTATGCCTGGCAATCAGGGTTCAGAATATAGTCACTAGTAGCACAAAAAGAGGACCTTCCCAAGACCATGGACATGGGTATCTTCATGCTCAGAGTGATGGACCTCTTCAGCCTTTGACCAAGTGGACTACTAACATTACCCATCACATAGCAGAAGTAGAATGCACAACGTTACAATGCCTCCAATCATTACTCTCCAGCAGAACTCTCAGAGTGATGATGGGTAACTGCTCCTCTTCTCCAATGGCCTTCACCTGCAGGGTCCCACAGCAACCATACTATCACTACTGTATCATGCAGGCATTGAACAGAAGTGAGACACCATAGACTAAAAACAACGGTATGCCAATGACGCTGAACTATACATTTCATACTCAACTGATGCTATCATCCCACTTATAAAATGTCAGAATGCCTACAGGAACTAAAGCATGGATGAAAAGCAGTTGGCTCAAGCCGAACCCAGGCAAGACTGAAGTTGTGCTGGTCAGAAAAGGGAAAGGTTTCGAAGAGCTGGCCAAAATTTGTCTCCATGTTCTTTAAAGATATTCAGCCCCCATTTGTCAAAAGTGGTGCAAAGCCTTTGTCTCCCATTTAACTCTTCACTAAGCTTAGGTGACCAGACAGCATCAGTTTCCAAAAATGGCTTTTTTTTTTAACCTCCAGTTTGCTAGGAAACTTTGTCTCTTCCTCCTGAGCAAGGACCTGGACACAGTAATGTATGCGTTTGTCATGGGCAGGCTGGATTAGTGTAACTCATTGTACCTGAAACTAAATGTAAAGATAAGATACAGGTTTCAGCTGGTGCAGAATGCATCTGCCTGTATTCTCCTTGGTTTAAGCTACCATGAGCATATCAGGCCTGTGCTCAATTCCTTCCACTCCCCACCCCCAATCAAATTCTGATGGCAGTTTAAGGGCCTTGGTCTGAATTATCAGGGCAATTAATGGATTAGTCCCCAAATACATCAAAGACAAAATATCAATTGATGAGCCACTGAGACAACTTGCTCTCCTGTGGTACAGTATAGACCACAAAGCTCAGGATGAAGTCCCAGGGATACAGCTATGGAACAATCTTCTAGAGGAGGTGGGAGAATCCAGAGTCTGGCCAACTTTAGGAAACATTGCAAGACCTTCCTCTTTGGGAAAGCCTTTCCACCATGAGGGATACTCACAATATGAACACCCCCTTCTATTCCCAAACTCCTACCAACCCAGTCCTCATTCCCCCAAAAATAAGCTACCCCAAGAAGAGCTTTTAATTCTGACTGGGGAAAACTACCCAAGATTCCATGAAGTCCATTAGAGATTTCACTATTGCTAATAATTTTACATGGAAGATACTGAGATATTATAGTGAAGGGCAGCAGTATAAAACCATAAGATAGAAACATATTGTTTGTGGCTACATTTAACTGAAGATTTAAGATAAAGGTGAGGAAATTATTTTAATTAACTATTACTATACTCTGGAATCAGTGCCCCAACCCTCCCAAACTCCTAGTTGCTTGGACACATTTCCTCCAGAATACATCTGACAGTGGGGAGCTCTGGTTTTCTGGTTACACCCCTAAAGGATGATGATGTGACTGTAAAGCAAGTAAACACAGGCCACTTGCTTAGCAAAGGAATTTCTTATACCCATACATTTTATTCTTAAAAAGCAAAAGAGTTACAGATCTATGCAATCCCCTGAATCTAATCCCAGGTTTGATCCGAGTCCTTTAGGCCAGTGAAACCTTCCATGCTTCTTGTCCCGACCATCTTGCTTTTGGCAGTGGAATGGCTCCCTTGGTTTGGAGAGCATTTCTTTTTTAAAACAGCCTCCATCATTTTTTTTTTTTTTTTTTGCCCATCTGCTTCTGCTGGGGAATTTCCAGGCTCCAAGCCCTCATTTGCTTCTGGGCAGAGAGCCAAAGTCGATGACCCTGCAGGTACAAAACCCATTTTTTCCACTGAGTAGAGCCATTCAATGTTGGTGGCCCTTCACTCAACTTCCCAGATATACTCTGTCCACGGGCTGCCAAGCTCCTGCTACACAATGAATACCCAAAGCTACACTAAATATTACATTTAAAATGGAGGTTGAAGTACAACACAGCATTCACAAAACAAAATGGGAGTTTTAAGCTGAGACAGACATAGCCCCCAAACTGTTATACCATTGTCTATTAATTATTCCCTTGGCTCATTCCATTCACCATCATCGACTGCTTATTATTGACGCAAAGTACCTTGTAATGATAGCTTTACTTATTGCATAGAAGAACTCTGATTGGCATTCTGGTCATTCTTCCAGAGATCTCAAGGAGGGGATTGCAAAACAGATGCATGCATCCTGCAAGCAGGACCACGAAGAGCAATATCCAGTTTGCAAGACATGAGTGGTATACAGTATCACTGGGCCACACGTAGATTGGGCTTGCAATTTTCAAAATACTGTTTGGAGAATGTGGATGCACACATATGTTTGTAAGTTGCTTTGGAGCCTGCAGTTTCTAATGCAGACTGTGTTTTTCCCATGTTAAGCCAAATTCTTTCCTGACCTCAGTTTTCATCAACTTCAACAGGAATAGCATCTAAGCATGTGAAGTCAGTAATTGACTCAAAGCTGGTCTCAGTCAATATCCTGGTATAACAGATATTATTGCTAGCCAGTATTTAGGAATCCTGTCCTGGACTCAAGAGGCAAAAAGAGGGTAATAGTAAACTAAAGTGCATGAAAATAGAGTAGAGCTAGTTGATACTTCAGAAACTGTGTTCATGGACATTTGGTCAAATTCTGAAAAAAATTCTTTGGCTATTCACAAATGTGAACAGCCATGTGAAACAGTCAAATACCCATATTCACGTGGAACCCACGATATTTGTGCATGAAGATGAATATTTGTTATTCACTGCTATTTTAAACTTTACAATCATCCAATCAAGGAGAAGAAACAATACCATGTGACTTAGGTAACCAATCACACACTATGAATCGTGAATGATCAAAGTGAACTGGTCTCAAACAGTTTCCATAAATTGTTACCAAAGGATTATGAACAGTTAATGTTTGATTTTTACAAAGGGTTAGCAAATTATTCAAATAGAAAAATGAGATAATTTGGTAGCAAAGAATAATCTGAACAGTTCTAAGGGTGTACAAGCTGATCACTGCCCACTGTTCATCTTTGGCAAAAGCATATTTATGGAAATTCCATCTGCCTGGAGATAGGTGTACACAGATCCACCAAGACCAAGAAAGCAGAGTTGGTGTTGCCCTTTTAGGAATAAATTCTGAACAGACTTACAACATGTACAGCATTATTGACTTCAACAGGAGAGCTGGTAAAACATTTTCATTAAAAGTATGCCCTATTTTTTTTTTTTTTTACTAGCTTTAAAGAATGACGTTGTGTAGATGTCAGACTCATGGGGCAAAATTTGACCTTTTTGTTTACTCCTGTGCAATCCCCATCGTAGTTACTGGGATTGTGTGGGTGAATAAAGGAATGAAGCTTGCCCATAATAGGCAGAGTACTTCACCTTTTTCTAGTTTTGTTAGTTATTAAAAAAAATAATAAAAGTTCAGTACTGAGCCTTTAATATTTTTGTGGCTCAGATATTTAGGAAATGTTATGTATAATCTTCAAAGGGATTGTGCATGTGTTTGTTTGCAAATTATGCACCACATATGCAAATATATTGTAGCATGAAGAAATTGAAAAGCACGCTATTTACAATTTTAAAAATAATTTAGTATTGGTGTAAAGTTCCAAGCTGACAGCACTGGCAACTGAAATCCTCTATCCCTTGAACAGATAAGCATAAGCTGCAACTGTGCAATATGCCTCAACCTTGATTTTGTGGGACCACTTCTAAGGGAAAGAGGATAAGTTATATCTCCGGTCACCGGTCTCCCTTTCAACAAGGATGCCAATTAGTACCAACTGTGATTCAGACATTTGTCAGCTGAGTCTACAGTGCTGTGGCGAATACCTTTCAGTCACTACCAACCTGAGTTGGATATAAACAGATGAAAGGCTCCATATTCCATTACTGATCCCCTGAGTCACCCGCTCTGAAAAGCAATTTGCCATGTGCTAAATTGACAGTATCATCTGATTTGCTGAGACATCAAAACTTCATTTCATGATACCAAAAATTTCTTCAGTGACAGCTGCGATGAACTGGTTGCTACACTGTTACATTGCCTTAGAGAGGTGAAAGAAGAAAAAGGGAAAATGAGAAACAAGAAGAGGGTCAGTAAGCCAAGAGCTATAGGAATATTCAGAGTAAGAAACATTTGTTTTTAAACTTCAGTTTCCTGACCCATTTATAAAAAGTAAATATTTAACATGACAGACCCAAGATGCAACTGGTGAATCCTTCTGTGACCTTTTAGAGTCTTCACATGAGCTTGCTGACCTTGGCCATCTGTTAAATGTAATTGTAGCTGAAAACTTTGTTTTTCTGACTCTGGTCCTAATATTCCCTTTTGCTGTACAGAACAGAGGGAAACAAACATGTGTGAATCCAAGGGGCTTAGGAGGGCTCAATTTGTTGGACACTGGTCCTAAATTGTCATTATGCCATTATAGTCAACGCTCTGGGCACACATACATTTGATAGACACATTTTTTAAAACCTGACAAAGTAAATAAAATAGATATGTGAAATAAATACATTTGATTGTATTTCTAAATCATTTATTACCATTACAGTAGCATTTAAAGACCCTTAAACACTGTGCAAATACAGAGTAAGAGACAGCCACTGGCCTGAGAAGCATCTAATGCATGCAGATAAAGCAGACAAATGCTGGGCAAAGGGAAGTATCATTATCCCCATTTTACAGTTTTGGAACTGAGGCACAGAGAGATTATATGATTTTCTGAAGGTTCCATTGGGAGTCTGCATCACACCTAGAGTCCTAATCCAGTGCCTTGATCTCAAGACCATTCCCCCTGTCTGCTTCCAATACTGTGGATGCGCACGTATGTGTGTGTATATCATTGTATATAATTAAACCATCGTTCAGTGAGTGCAAACAGACTTCCCAAATTCTTCCAAACCAACCCATGAACTTTCAATATCCCCACTCACTAGCTTAGCCCTGACCTCCAGTATAAGTCCAAGAGAACAATTAGGCCTTGCAATGTGACCTGAAGGTCAACAGGCTCAGATCCTGTCAGGGGTGAAAGTGAGCTGGTACGGGTGGTACTCCGTACCATCGTGGCAGCGCTCTAAGGATGGTCCTTTGCTGCGGCAGCACTTTAACATTTCTGCGCCCCCTCCCCCAGTCAGCGGGGTGGGGGTGGGGCACAGCAAAATTAAAGCGCTGCCGCGGCAAAGGACCCTGCAACACTTTAATGTTCCTGCCCCTTTTGCTCCCCCGCCCCGCAGCTTCCAACGGCGGGGGAGAGGGGCAAAGGGAGCAGTTGCCCTGGGGCCGATTTAAAAGGGCCTGGGACTCCGAACGCTGCTGCCACTAGCACAGCAGCAGCGTCTGGAGCAACACGGGCCAGGGGGCCTGGAAGGGCTGGTTGGGGGATGCTGGGCCCCCAGCCCCACCCCTTCTTGGAGCCAGAGCTCTCCCTCTCCCCCCGGCCCATACCGGTAAGTGTCCTGACTTACTTTCACCCCTGGATCCTGTGGAACCAAGACATGAAATAAGGCAGATTACTTCATTGAAAATAGCCTGCTTGTAGACATCTGGAAATTAAAGTAAGGGGGTGCTAGCTCTAGCATCTTAAATAAACAACAATCACCCGTAACACACATGGAGGGAAACCGCATTGGAAAGTACACTGAAAGGATACAGTGTTCCGATCTCATAGCTCTCCACATAGCATTCACTCTTTGTGAAAATTTGGGAGGAATAACTAGCTGAAGCGGAAGCAGACCTGGCAAGGAGCAGCCCTAGCCTCCACCCTTGAAAAAGGTAGGAAGGTGCAAACATGACAGAGGAAATAGTTTCAGCATGGCCAACAAACAAGGTGTGCCACCAGAGTGAGGGACAGAAGAGAGCATGGGGAGGTTGGCACTCCACAGAGATACCTCAAAATCCTCAGAATTGGGATTAGGATTGGGATTCTTCATGGATCCTCAATCTGTGCATTGTCAGATATCTCCTAAATCCCTCCTGCCCAATACCCTCAGAAAGGTAAATGGTTCATGTTCTCCACCCTATCAACCTGTCATTTTCAACATAAAACACCCCAGAGAGGGATGAAGTATGTGGAAGGGGAAGTTTGTCCCCATATTTGTTAGGAAACATATGTTCTTGACAGCACAGGACTAGATTGTAATTTTACAATCTACCCGGAGAAAGGAATGGGGCATTGCTGCAGTGCCCCAGGAACAGAGCAGAAAACTAACTGTGACAAAGTCCCAGTTCTTTCCCTGATCCCTGCAGAGAGAAAAATTACTTCACCCTTTTCATGAAGCATCTGGGACCCAGCTGTGCACTCAGTCAGCTGCCCTGGCTAGTGAGTACAGGGGTGGAGTCAGAGCTACCCCCACTTCCCACCTCCTCCAAACCCTCTCTACCCAAGGCCGGCGCCAGGCACCAGCGAAGGAAGCAGGTGCTTGGGGCAGCTCGTCCGGGTCTTCGGCAGCAAGTCCCTCAGTCCCTCTCTTCCTCTTTGAGCTGTTGCCGAATTGCCACCGAAGAATGAAGCGGCATGATTGAGCTGCTGCTGAAGTACCGCTGATCGGCTTTATCTTCCCCCCCGCTTCGCTGCTTGGGGTGGCAAAAAAGCTGGAGTTGGCCCTGTCTCTACCCACTTGCTCACAATTGGTAGAAGGAGGTGAGAAGCCCGTGCTCTCCACACCTCAATCTCAGCAGATGGAAAAAAGAGAGTAAGAACTGTGACAATCTAGACCATAACATCTTTATAGATGAGTATCCCTGTTCACTGAGTGCAGAACACCTTATGATGTTTCAGGGCTACTTATCCCAAACACCACATTTCCCCTACTTTTGCTGTAGCCTGCTTTTTTAAATCAACATCCTCAGAAAGTTCTCAGAATTTTAATGCAACATTATGCTGGCTAGATAATTACCTCTGACTGTTAGTGTAAAATAGACTCAGAGTAATTTCCCTGCATTGGTTCTGCTTCATAAAATTCACTGGCAACAAATGGGAACACATTCTTCTACAAGTGCCTCTGGAGGGAGACACAGCCCAAAAAGTAGCTGATGTCTGACAGAAAAAAGATATCCTTGGAGTTCCCAGAACACATTAATACTGCTTTAAAACATGAACTAAAATATACAAACTACGGTTTAGTCTAGCAGGACATGGCTGCACTTGAATTTTTCAGTATTCCTTTAACCCTTCATTTATCTTGCATTTCAGTCCAAATATTTTGTTGTAAGTTAAACAAAATGAATTTTTAAAAATCCATGTATGTCTATATACTAGAAAAAACTACCAGTGTTCTGCCCTTCAGCACTGATGATAACCAGCATGATTCATAAGAGTCACTGCCCCTCATAAATTCTCTGAGCATATTTTTCTTTTAGAGATTACTGGAGAATTTTTTAAGATTCATGTGAGCATTAAATCACTCAGGGTTAATCGACTACATTTTTATTCATACAACCAACCTTAAGCTACAAGAGCTTTAGACGCTGCATTACATAATCCCACATTACAAGCAGGGATACAGATTTTAAAAATAAATAAAAAAGCAGCTCATTTAATGCATCCAGTGGAATCTAGCCACTGGTTCTGAATTACAATAAACCAAAGCAAGAACAAAATCCAGGGCAGAAGGCTATTGATGACATTCTCACACTATGTAGTAACATTGCAAATATAAGGCCTCATCCTGCTCTGACTGAAATTAATGGGAGTTTTGCCAAGGACTTCACTGGAAAAAGGATAGGGCCACTGACAACTGTACAGAAACCAAAACCATAAAACTACACCATTAAAGAGGGGGAGGAGAGTGGATTTTTTCTATTTTTTATCTACTTTATCAAAATCTAGTCTTTACTTTAAAAATGTTGATTTTACAATTGTTTGGAATCAGTATCCCCAGCTCATGGTCACTCTTTTCTCCTGAGGAGGGCAATTTGAAGCACCTGGAACAAGTCCGGTATTTTAAGCAATATAATTAGACACCATCTAATAGTACTGCATCTGAACACTGTTTTATTCCAAAATACTGGCCTGCAGCCATTCCTAATTATTTTATCACCAGACATTTGACTTACAATCTTCCTCTCCACTTTCTTATTGTAAAGTGGTGACTCAACTGATCTACCCTATAATGTCTCTTTGTATAGTTGTACTTTCTAAAGGAGCTGCTATGTAGGTAGTCTATACTGCAGTCACTGTGAAACGCCGCACAGTATTTCAAGGGAATACATTAAGAAATTTTGGTTGCCACTATCCAGGTGTAACATGTGAATGCCCTGTGTAAGTAACTCTCAAATGCAAGGGGACAAATTTAAACATGATGTAATTTCACTGGAACCAAGGGAGATCTGGGTTTGGCCCAATGATTTAAGAAAGCTACTGTATTCACATCCAAAACAGTATCTCACAAATACAAATGCTATGCTCACCTATTCATTCACATATAGTGTTCTCACACACCATGGCCTCTTCTCGTCTCTGAGCTCTGTCAAGAACAAATGATCAGGCACAATCATGGGTAAACATCTACAACTTGGTAACTGTAAGACACTGGTTGCCAAAAATGCTCTAAAATATCTTTTTCTGCCTAACATCTGAATCTCCGGCTAGATTCCCTCCTACTTTCTCTGGATCTTGTCATGTTTCTCTAATAGTCCGTGGGCACATAGGTGATCAGACCTCTTCTAGATTGCTTTCATTTCCATCTGGGATAGTTTGCATTGTAAAAACAGGATAAACCTCACTATATGAGACCAGTGTCCTGTGCTAAAATGGCATGGGATCTAGTGCTTTTGTCATCTTTCATAGCAGCAAAGGGATGTCACAGAAAGGGCTGTCAGCTTCAAAACACTGTTCTTTGATTATATGTATACCTTTTGCTGATCGTGCAATACAAATTCTAATAGGGATATGGGACTCCCCCCCTCTCCCATGCAGCCGGGCGCTTCCCCAGTGCAGCCAAAGCCCGGGAGGGGAAGCGCCCTGCCGGGGGCGCAGGGTCTGGAGGCTGCCCGGCAAACTGTGAAGCTGGTAGCGCTCGGGCAGCTTGGCTCTTCAGCTGCACAGAGCTGAGGTGTCTGGGGGGAGCAGCAGCCGCCGCCGCGGGGGTATCCGCCTGCAGCTTGCAGCCTGCGGAAGCCACAAGGTAAGCAGGGGACTGGGGCAGGGATGCCGGCAAAGCTATTTTCCCCGGACATGTTCGGCTTTTTGCCAATTCCCCCCAGACGGGGATTTGAGAACCAAAAAGCCGGACATGTCCGGGAAAAACCGGACATATGGTAACCCTACCTACCTGCCCCCCAGGACTCCACCCCCTACCTAAGCCTCCCTGTTCCTTGTCCCCTGACTGCCCCCTCCTGATACCCTCCCCCCATCCTAAATGGCCCCCTAGGACCCTATCCCCTACCTGTCCCCTGACTGCCCTCTCCTGAGACCCTCCCCCCCCATCCTAACTGGCCACCTAGGATCCTACCCCCTACCTGTCCGCTGACTGCTCCAACCCTTATCCACACCCCCACCCCCAGACAGACCCCAGGGACTCCCACGCCCCATCCAACCACTCCCCACCCCCTGACAGCCCCCTCCCAGAACTCCGGACCCATCTAAACCCCTCTGCTCCCTATCCCCTGACTGCCTCCTCCTGGGACCCCTGCTCCTAACTGCCCTCCAGAATCCCACCCCCTACCTAAGCCTCCCTGTTCCTTGTCCCCTAACTGCCCCCTCCTGAGACCCCCCCACCATAACTGCCCCCCTAGGACCCTACCCCCTACCTGTACCTTGACTGCCCAAAATCTTACACCCCCAACCCCCAGACAGCCCCCCCCGAATTCCCAACCCATAGAACCCTCCCCCTGCTCCCTGTCTCTTGACTGCCCCCTCCAGAACCCCCCTGCCCCTTCTCCAACCCCCTGGTCCCCTAACCGTGCCCCTCAGAATAGCGTGTCGGGCTGCACGTGCAGCCCGACACGCTGCCGCACTCCCCCACCGAGCGCATAGCCCGGTTCCCACCCTCGCAGAGTGCTGCGGAGCGGCGCGCTGGTCAGGGGGAGGAGCTCCAGTCTGCTGGAGACCCGTTGCGAATGGCCGGCCAGCTGCGAATGCAGGGAGGGGAAGGGAGGGAGAGACAGGAGGGGCTCTCTCTGGCTGTCGGAGCCCCATGTCGGAGCCCCATCCGGCCGGCTGCCCTGTCAGCCGTGTGAACTCTGCATGTGGGGGAAGTCCAGACATTTACAAATTCCCCCCTGTCAAGGCTGGATCCCCACTTTGAACTTTAGGGTACAAATGTAGGGGCCTGCATGAAAACTTCTAAGCTTAACTACCAGCTTAGCTCTGGTTCCGCTGCCACCATTTCCCTTCCTGGGAAGCCTGAGAAACCTTTCACCAACTCCCTGGTGAGTACAGATCCAAACCCCTTGGATCTTAAAACAAGGAGAAATTAACCATCCCCCCTCCGTCCTCCCACCAACTCCCGGTGAACACAGATCTAATCCCCTTGGATCTTAAAAACAAGGAAAAATCAATCAGGTTCTTAAAAAGAAGGCTTTTAATTAAAGAAAAAAAAGTAAAAAATCATCTCTGTAAAATCAGTATGGAAATTAACCTTACAGGGTAATCAAACTTAAAGAGCTCAGAGGACTCCCCTCTAGTCTCAGGTTCAAAGTACAGCAAACAAAGATAAACACTCTAGTAAAAGGTACATTTACAAGTTGAGAAAAACAAAGGAAAACTAACACGCCTTGCCTGGCTATTTACTTACAAGTTTGAAATAGGAGAGACTTGTTTAGAAAGATGTGGAGAACCTGGATTGATGTTTGGTCCCTCTCAGTCCCGAGAATGAACACACTCCCCAACAAAGAACACAAACAAAAGCCTTCCCCCCCACCTCAAGATTTGAAAGTATCTTGTCCCCTTATTGGTCCTTTAGGTCAGATGCCAGCCAGGTTACCTGAGCTTCTTAACCCTTTACAGGGAACAGGATTTTGGAGTCTCTGGCCAGGAGGGATTTTATAGTACTGTACACAGGACAGCTGTTACCCTTCCCTTTATAGTTATGACACCCCCGGACACTATTTTTAACTGAGAAAAGCCGGACATGTCCGGGGGAATCCGGACGAATGGTAACCCTACAAAAAGGCCCATTGGTGACAGCTGGCAGCAGGTTCACTACTCTGTGTCAGCAACTCCTAACAGGCCTGACAAACTCATTACACCTAACACACTGCAGTCATAGTATTTATCTATAAAGAATGCTAGGTGAAGTCTTAAATGAAAGCCAGGATCATGCTGGTCATTAACGTCATTGCAAGATCTATGTATGTCTGTTATTTAAGGAGCTGTGTGTATGTATTGAAAATGTGTTTTAGAAACTGAGTCCCAAGCAGAGCTGACAAATAGGTTTCTTCTGGACAGGAGAAAAAAAAATATGTATCTGTCAAATGTAGATTAATCATTGTAAGACAAAAACAATTGGACTTCTATTTACATATGAGTCAACAAGGGGGTGGGAAGTCAACAGGAAGAGAGAAACAGCAGGATGTGTGTGAGGGGAAGAGCTTTGTCTAGATGTGGACTTGAAAGGTTTACTTGGCTATAACTGGAGGACAAGACAGACATTTTGTCATCCATTACTGAGGGAGCAAAAAGGACAGCGCTTTTTGCATCCAGGAATGGTGGATCCCAGCTAGGTGGGTTGGTGATACTGGGAGTTTACTTTAGGTGCAAAAGTACTTTAGACAAGGATTTTGGCCTGTTAAAGTTTAGACTCTAAGAAACATTATTTTGTTTCCAGTTATTGTCCTTTCTAGCTACTTCTTTTATAATAAACTTATGATTGTTTCACTATTAATATATTTCAGTACTGTAATGTTATGAAGGACCTGGTCCTGAGTTGTGCCAGTCAAGCTGTGTACATACAGTCCTTTTGGGGATAGCTTACCTGATCATTTCTGTCAGGGCTGGTCTACACTTGAAAGTTAGGTCAGCTAAACTACATCACTGAAGGCTGTGAAAAATTGCATTGCCCCCATGAGGTTAATTAAGCCCACCTAAGCCCTAGTGTAGAGACTACTAGGTCAACTTAGCTACTGCCTCTTGGAGGATTGGATTGACTACAGCGACAGAAGACCCCTTCCGTCACTGTAGTAACTATCTACACTACAACAATGCAGCTGTATCACGGTAGCTTTTGTAGTGTAGGCACAGCCTCAATGTCCAGCAAAAGAATGCTGAATACTGCAGGGATCATCCTGAGGACCCTGGGGTTGGTGTGTGTCTGTCATCAGCCTGCACGGAGAGACTGAGGTCTGTAGGTCTCTGAAAGTCACTGCTTACGTGTGGCCAGAGGCTATTGGTTTCAGGGAGCTGGGCTACAGAAGGCAGCAATAAGACTGTTTCATGCTAAGGGCAGGTAGGGGTGAAGTGCCTCAAAACCTGAGGTGCCCCTGGGAAGCATCACATATGTACTTGCAACTTCAATGTGCAAAGTAAATTGGCTGCTCTCAATCCTGGGCCACACTGGACAATTGTTCAAAGAACACCCCGTCCACACTTACACCTTTCCCAATGTACTTTTGCCCAATTGATAATCTCTACTGCAGTGAGGCCCTGTATTAAAATAATAAGCAGCACAGCAAAATGGAGGTACGTTAGCAAAAACGTGTAAGGAAGCTTTCATGATATCTGTTTGTAGCCACTGCTATCAGTTTCTCAGCTTCCTGAGTGTGTTAAAATCAACCCAAAAGGTCATTTTAAAGGAAAAAGAACCTTATTACTGAAGTGTCCTGGGGTAGCCAGAACACTCCTAACCTAGAGGGCTAAAATGATCACATAATAGAATAACACAACAGAGTACATCTCAGAACACATCTCACTCATTCAGAAATTAAAGGTTTTCTTGTGGAATTTATCTGACTTGTTTTATTCTCTTTCCATTCATGTAATGGCTCCCCACAGAATAATAAAATATAAACAATACAGACAGTTACTGAAACGTATAATGATTCTTATACCACATATATGGTACAATACTATAAATAGAACTCAAAATATTTACCAAAAATCTATTGCTAAAGGACTAAACCCACCCAATGTCTAATGTTAGGTGCAATGCTCAGATGTGACTGAGCTGTGCTTGGTGTACGACCTGGGGAAAGGGGTATGAAAATGGCTGAACGATATCTTTATTTTGTTTCAGTGCTAGAGCATTCCAAATCCAAATCAGCCATGGCTGGTGCAAGTTAGAGCTGACCTAAGACTGCTCTAATTTGTGTGTGGCTCCATTAGTGGTCCAGCGGCCATTTGGGAATCTAGGGACCATCAGAGTGCAGCTATTTTCTGGTCACTTCACAGCTCACCTTCTGACACACTTGTAAACCAAGGCTGGGGGCTGGTGTTGAGCTGGCTAGAACATCCCTTTGTTTCCCAAGAATTTTCCTACAGTGAGGTAATTTCCAACCAATTCTTAAACAAACTTCTACTGCTGTAGCAATGCAGGTGGAATGTGGCTATGAACTACTCAGCCAGCCAACCACTACTTTGAACTTTCCTTGTGAAGTGATAATCACCTGGATCCCCTCACTCATTTGAGCAACAGAAGGTGGGGACTACATTTTCAGGTACCTGTAATATCTGCTTTGTTGGTTCTACCTACCATAATGCAGAGGGGAGGAATTCTTCGTTCTTTCTCATATACTTATTTACACTTGTGTAAGGAAGGAATAAAATATTACCATTTTGGTCTGATAATATTTTTACAACCACTTCACAAAAGTGTAAATGGCTTCACATGGTACATACAAGGTGTTTTGTTCACAAATAAAACAGATACAATTTCTAAGAACAAGGGGCTTCACTGTCCTGCACTTTCTGCAGCCATTTACACTTGTGCAAAGTGGGTTTAAAACTCAAACCAAGTCAGAGTGGCAGCACCTCACGTTCAGTTTGCACAAATTCTGCATAGGTGTAAGCAGGGGAAAGGCAGCAAATTAGTAGGTCCCAGAAATACAAAGAGAACCTAATTCTAATCTCGTTTATAATAGCTTTAAACTGGTGGAATTCCTCTAGTTCTGATTTTCAGCTGTTTGTGTACTGCTTTCAGCATAGTTCTGGTTGGTGACCAGTTTTGCCCCAGCTAAAGTTAGTGCAGCTCAAAGGCTGCTCAGCTTAAAGATTCAGTCCAGCAGTTGGCAGTAGCTAGGATGAGAAGTTCCTTGGCCACTCCATCTATACTGGGGACACAGAGGGTCACTGGTAAAGAGCACACTGTATGCTACACCTGCTATCACTGATGCTGGGCAAATGCACTGATAGCCAGGTAATCTGGCATTAAAGCTTCCAGAGAAGCATAAAGTAGCATACATAACTTTCAATTGGGTCCATTGACTTCAGATAAGTTGCTTATGACTTTGACATGAGTAAAGTCAGAATAAGGCTCAGTCTAGAATGCTAATAGTTTTGATTTGTCATAGTAAAGTAGTACTTGCTTGGGTCCATCACTTTGCACTTAAATCAGAGGATATATGTGTGAAAGCCTATTAACTTCAGGTTAACGAATTTCTCAGAATATGGCTAACAAATACATTTTCTTACTTCCTTTCAGTTGCACAGGAGTTCTGCCTGATACTTGGCCAGATCAGATATCTACCTTGTAATACAAGGGGCAACCAAGCAAGGCTGCATGGAAAAAACATGACAAAAGTGACAGTAAGAAGGATGCATCCCATGGCTTGTTTTCCGACTAGCATTCGGTTCTTCATTCTGCCTCTGTGCACTGACATTAGTGATCATTTTATCCTCCTGTTCTGAGTTTCCAAGCCTTGGGCCTGCTGCTGAGAAAACTCCCTCCCTCCCATTCTCAGGAATGACAATCTCACAGAGCCTTAGGAATGCAGTTGTTGAGGTAGATCACTATCTTGGAGAAAAAGAAGTAGGTAAAGAACTATTTCCATGGTGGAGACTGATGATAAAAACCAGATTTTGAATTTGGGTGGCCAGTTTAGTTAGCAGATTAGCAGGGTGATGTGCTCTTAGCAACTGATATGGCTGAGAAGGTTAGCTGAGTGTGATGCTGTATGATTGAATATGACCATTTATATCATTGATATTGCCACTGTTATATCGTTACAACAAACCTTGTACAAAGAATATGTCATCTAAGGTGTCAATGGAAAAGTTATGATTTGCTAAGTATGATTATCCTGTTTACATGCATGTATCATCTTTTTGTCTAAAGTTATGAATACTGGCCATGGAATTGTATCTTATATATGTATTGTATCCCTGAGTAACACCCATCTTACTTCAAGGCCAGACAGCTATGTGTTGATGACCCATCAAGGACATTTAGATCTCACAATGGGCCATAGAAGAAACTCATTCCACCCAGAAAGCTCTTCCTATGGATGCCTCAGTAAGAATATGGACAATGGCTGCCCCTGCAAGTTATCAAACTATGTAAGGATATGTGATATGCTCATGTGACCCTAGATTCCATCTTGAGCCAGTAATTTTCTAGGCACCTGGGCTGTGAGCTTTGTTTGAATCAGTAAATTTCCAGGCACATGGCAGAGAATATAAAAGACCCCACAGATGTCTCCATTTTGCCTCTTTCCTGCCCTGATTCTTTGGACTGGGTATTTACAACTAAAAGGACCATTTTGAACTATGGATGGAGGACCTTCCAATCTTTTGGAAGTTACCAGAGACACACTGCAAGCCAGCAGTATATTCCATCACTGCTACAAACCTGATATAAGGACTTTGTGATTATTTGTATGTACATGATCTATTAACAACTTTCTTCGTCTTTTCTTTTATTATTAAACCTTTAATTTTAGTTACTAAAGGATTGGCATTAGTGTGATTATTGGGTAAGATCTAAGTTATATATTGACCTTGCTTAGTCACTGATTTCTCAGGATTAAAAGGACCGTATGTTTGATGAAATTGGTTTTCAGTAACCATTTATCAGAGAGTCCAGTGTCTGGGTGGTGAGACAAGAGCTGGAATGCTTAAGGAGACTGCATTTTTTACCTCCTGTTGACCAGTGTGGTGAGCCAGAGGTTTACTTTTCTTACTGGCTTGGTATAATCTAATGATAGAATAACCACCAGTTTGGGATGAGTCTGCCCTATTTCTCAGCAGCTTGTCCTGAATTTGGCATGCTCAGCTGTGACCCACTAAGGCACGGTGACACTGGCGGTTTTTTTTTTTTTTTTTTTTTTTTTTTAAGGTACACTGGATGGATGCAGGATTTAATTGGTGAAATTCTATGGCCTGTGTTATGCAGGAGGTCAGGCTGCGATGATCACAATGGTCCTTTCTGCCTTAAAAATCGGTGAAATCTATGCACATTACATTTCATTGGCTTATTTTATGTTTCCCAAATACTGGAGCTCACCTGTCCTTAGGCCTGGTCACTCCTACTTTATTGGGTCAACATAAGGCATCTTATGTCAACCTAACTCTAAGCGTTTACACTGAAATGTAGCTCCCACCGACGTAACTCAGCTACTACACTAACTTAATAACTCCGCCTCCATGAGAGGCGGTGTTATGGGGTCCATGTAGTTAGGTCGATGCAGTGTCAGTGTCAACACTGCGGTGCTTACATCGACTGTTGCTGCCTTTCAGAATCCGTCCCGCAATGCCCACACTGACAGCTAAAGTGGTGCAAGCACTCCTGATGAGGATGCATCCCACTGACACAAGGAGTGTAGAATGGAGATGCAAAAGCCATTCAATTACTGTGGTGGTTGTACGTCACCATAACTTAGGTCAACTTAATTTTGTAGTGTAGACATGTCCTTGTAACTTAAAGGCTGAAGGGGTTGGTCTGGTCCTTACTGTCTGGTTCTTTTCTAGAACATTAACATCACTAAGAAAAATTACAATCTTTTCCCTTAATTATCCCTCCCTTGCTCTCCCATCTCATTTCTGGTAATAGAATGCTTTTCCATTAAGTAACACCAGGGTGGAGGGGAAGCAGCTGCTTATTCTGGGCTGCATCACCACCACTAATGCAACTGTTTCACACCATTTCACACACAGAGCTGCAAATGCCCGGATATCCTAAAGAGAAGAACTAGAGAGGAAGAGAAAAGAGACACCCTTCCTCTAACAATCTGTGCTCTCTAGTGCCAATGACTAATTGAAACTGCCAGGAACATTTAACACAGCTATAGTTCCCCTAATGTTTAGCTCATTATGGGGGGAAATAGATGCAGAAACTTAACCCCTTTGTGCCTGATTTGTTGCAAGAGCAAAAGGAAGCAAACCAGTGGCAAATGTGATAGGGAGGGATGAGCTGGAGCAGTGTGGAGAAAGGCACATGGATGCAACCACAGCTGCAGGGAACAGCAGGAAGTGTGAATGTAGAAGAGTGGGAGGAGCTATGAGATAGTGGATTGGTTGGTATGTTGTTATCAGGTGCCATTATATTCCTGGCCAAAAGGAGTTATGCCAGCAGCCATACAACGAGAGGAAGTTGTATGCTATTGATAAGGGAAGAGAAGAAGAGGTAGTTCTATGGGAAAGGAGCTGCAGAACCAACCGAGAGGACTTACTGTTTTCAGTCAAATAATTTCATTTCTTTGAGAGATGGAACTCTTTGCAATGGCTCCATGACTAGACAAGTCACTGCACCAACATGCATCGGAAATTAAAGGATAAATCCAACATCTTGCCTGTTAAAACCAAAACCGATATTAGTTTTCCTTATGTTAAAGCAACAAAAGAAAACCACAGATGGTTTAGTATGCAGGCTTCATTGCAAGAGTAAAAGAGGACACTTCTCAAAATAAATGATCTACAAAATACTCATGGTCATCCTTCAGAATTGCAAACATCCTTCTTTCATACAAGAAAAAAATCACCTCCCCAGTAAAGTACTGTTATCTCAGCCAAATCTCTTTGGGTTTTGTAAATTTTTCAATCAACTGCAAAACCTTCTCTAAGGTTTTATAGATTGATAGATTCCAAGGCCAGGCAGGACCACTGTAATCATCTAATCTGACTTCCTGTATGACACAGGCCATAGAACTTGCCCAAAATAATATCTACGGCATACCTTTTAGAAAAAAAAACATCCAGTTTTGATTTAAGAATTGCCAGTGATTGAGGATCTATGACAACCATTGGGTAAGTTGTTTCAATGATTAATAATCCTGATTGCCAAAAATGTGTTCCTCATTTCCAGTCTGAATTTGTCTAACTTCAACTTCCAGCTACTGGATCTTGATGTACCTTTTTCTGCTAGATTAAAGAGCCCATTTAAAAATATTTCTTCTTGTGTTAATACTTATAGACTGTAATGAAGTCACCACTTAAACTTTTTTTGTTATGCTAAATAGATTGAGTTTGAGTCTATCACTAAGGCATGTTTTTAATCCTGTAATTATTCTTGTGGCTCTTCTCTGAACTCTCTCCAATTTATCAACATTCTTCTTGAATTGCAGGAACCACACCTGGACAAAATGTTCCAGTGGCAATCCCACCAGTGCCAAATAGAGAGGTAAAAATAATGACTTTGCTCCTACTCAAGATTCCTCTGTTCATGCATCCCAGGATTAGCTCTTTCAGCCACAGCTTTGCACGAGGAGCTTATGTTCTGCTGATTAGCCATCACCACCCCCAAATCTTTTTCAGAGTCACTGCTTCCCAAGACAGAGTCCCCTATCTAGTGAGTATGCCCAATGTAGCATAAAGCGAACAACCAATCCCTGTGGGATCCCACCGAAAACACACACTTTTGATGACAATTCCCTCGTTACAATTAAATTTTGAGAAATGTCAATCAGCCAATTTTAATGTGTCACGTTAATTGTATACTGTTCTAGTTTTTTAATCAAAATGTTGTGCAGTACCAAGTCAAATGCTTTACAGAAGTCTAAGTATATAACACGGCTACCTTTATCAACCAAACTTGTAACTCATCAAAAAAAGATATCAAGTTAGTTTGACAGGATCTATTTTCCATAAATCCCATGTTGATTTGCATTAATTACACTACCTTCCTATAATTCTTTATTAATTGAGTCTCCCACTCTATTAGCTTGCCTGTGATTGATATTGAGTTGACAGACCTATAATTATCTAGGTCATCCCATTTACACTATTTAAAAATTGGTACAACATTAGCTTTCTTCCAGTCTTCTGGAACTTCTCCAGTACTCCAAGACTTATTGAAAATCAGCATTAACAGTCCAGCGAGATCCTCAACCAGCTCTTTTAAAATTCTTGGATGCAAGTTATCTGGACCTTCCGATTTAAGACTCTCTAATGTTAATAACTTCAGTTTAACATCCTCCAGAGATACTGGTGGAGTAGGAAGAGTGTTATCATCATGAGATTATATCATCTGTTTTTCCCCTAAATACAGAACAAAAATGTTGATTGAATGCTTCTGCCTTTTCTGTATTATTAATAATTCCACCTTTTTCATCTAGTAATGGGCCAATATCATTGTCAGAATTCTGTTTGTTCCTAATATATTTTTAAAAACTCTTCCTAACTGTCCTTAACTCTGCTGGGCACAATTTTCTCCTTGTGTTCCTTTGCTTCCCTTACCAGTTTTCTACGATTCCTATCAACTTTGCCCATATATATATAAATATATATTTACAGCTGCTTTCACTTCCCCACTAAAACATTTTTTTTAAACCAGCATAGCCTTCTTCCTGATTGTAGATTTTTGAGTATCTAGTAAGGTATACCTACATGATTCCCAATTACCATTCATATTTTTCTGATTAAAGGTGAAATATATGCATAGGAAACAATGTTACCAATGAATGAAGGAGATTACAAATGAAACATTGTGGTTAAGCACTGGAATAAATTGCCTAGGGAGGTTGTGGAATGTCTATCATTGGAGATTTTTAAGAGCAGGTTAGACAAACACCTGGCAGGGATGATGTAGATGATATTTAGTCCTGCCATGAGTGTAGGGGAC
Source organism: Trachemys scripta elegans (assembly GCF_013100865.1). NCBI lineage: Eukaryota > Metazoa > Chordata > Testudines > Emydidae > Trachemys > Trachemys scripta. The sequence continues at coordinate 169,632,941 of NC_048298.1, read as the reverse complement.
TGGACTAGATGACTTCTTGAGGTCCCTTCCAGTCCTACGAGTCTATGATTTGCACAATCCAGTAGAAAGCCCTTCATTGTAGAACTGGGCCTTTTGGAAAGATATGGGCTATGAAGTTGAAAGATGTCTCTCAGTAGCAAATATTGTCACTTTTGTACAGCTAACATACAATCAAATTCCATCCTGTACAGAAGTAACTGTAGAATACCTGCCATCCACAAACAGCAGTGTCTGCAAATACTTATCTGCAATTGTTCTTGCAAAAATCTTGAAGATGCAAGTACTGTTCAAAGCAAAGAGTTTTTTAAAAGGCTTAAAAATAAGATTTTTTTTTTACTGTAAAAAATAAAATAAAACCTAAATACTTATTTTTCAGTAGTATGCATGGTTACTTCATTTTTTTTCACATATTATGAACTATAACCTGGTAACATTCATGTAATGTGATGGACATCAGTGTCAATAACATGACACTGGAGGATAGGTCAGCACAGGTCTGTTGGAAAAATAATTAATTTACATAATAGAACAAAGATGTTTATTTAGGCCTATTTGTCTGCCACACAAAGGATCAGAGGGTTAGGGTCCTCAGAATTATATAGAAGCACAGTATCTAGCCAGGGCCGGCTCCAGGCACCAGCCCACCAAGCATGTGCTTGGGGCGGCGCCTGGAGGGGGGCGGCGCGGCGGGGCGCTCCGGCCCAAGAGCGGGGCTGCAACTGGGCTCGCCGCCCTCCCCTCGGCACTCTGGCCGCCGGGGAGAGCGGAGAGCCGCGGCGGGCTCTCCGCCCTGCTCCTGGCACTCTGGCCGCCGGGGAGAGCGGAGAGCCCCGGCCGGGCTCGCCGCCCTCCCCCCAGCGCTCTGGCAGCTTGGGAGAGCGGAGAGCCTTGGCTGGGCTCTCCGCCCTCCTCCCGGCGCTCTGGCCGCTGGGGGCTCTCCGCCTTCCCCCCGGCGCTCTGGCCGCCGGGGAGAGCGGAGAGCCCCAGTCCGGCTCTCCACCCTGCTCCCGGCGCTCCGGCCGGTGGGGGATTGCTCGGCGCCTTCCCCTGCCGCGCTGGCGGGGGGGGGGGGGGGGGGGCGGGGCGGCGGTGGCGGCTTTTTTGCCTAGGGCAGCAAAAAAGCCAGAGCCGGCCCTGTATCTAGCTTACTGAGAGTTCCTGAGGTTATATCTTCACTGAAAAGGTAACTTCAGTTATCCATGCTTTAGTTAGCCTAATGTGAATGAGAAAGGCCACACTGAAACATTACTCGAACTTCACAGAGTGATTGTACTAACACTAGCAGCTTATGAGCTGTGCTAACTTGAGCTGTAGTTTATACCCCAGGGAAGGCCAGCCAACTTTATTTAAAAGCACCACAGCATATCAGTTAAGGGTTTGTGTGTGAGCATAAGATTCAATTCAGGATCGATATTATAATTCAAGTTAACTCTCCCAAGCTCTCAGTGCTGCCTTGTTCATCTGTTGCAAAGTAACATCTTGTTTGTCAACTTTTCTGGAGGCATTGCTTCCTCTCACTCATTGCTACGAGGGGCCACATGTGGCTATAACTTCTGTTTGAGCAGTAACAACATTTACAGAGTTATCATGGTTTGAACATTTTATGCATCACAACTTTAAAGGTTCCACATCTTTCTGCACACCAGATTGTTATTATGAGTAGAATTAACATTATAGTAGCAAGTATAAGTACAGGCCTGACAAAACTGGGATCCGATTGTGTTAGGCAGTATAGAAACAGTGAAAAAATCTTTGCTCCAAAGATTTTATAATCTAAACAGACAAATGGGAAGAAGACACAGTGGCATAGAAATTTGTCCATGGTATCACAGCAGAGAATAGAACCCAGGTCTTCTGACTCCCAAGTGCAGTGCTCTAGCTGCTGCTAGACCATACTGTGTCAACTAGCAGTTCAATGAATTGTTAGATACAACTGATAATTTTTCTTCTGCCCTTGGTCTTTCCTGTAACCATCTCCTGGCTCAAATGCCTCTTATTAGGTTATAATGTAGTATTCACTCTGTGTTTGTGCATGCAGTACCAGTACACCTGAAAGTACAATTCTCAAGCTATTTTATTCTTTCTAAATCTTTACTCACATCTGCTGTTTAGCACATAAAATCCTGCTCTTCTGTTCTTATCCTGATCTTATTCAATCCTCACACATATCAACTGACAGATGAAATCCTCACTCATTTCCCTTACACCAGAAAGGTTACTGGCAGTTACTGTGAGAAGAATGAAACATGAAGAATGAAGTTTAGGGTATATCTACACTACGAAATTAGTTCAATTTAATAGAAGTCGATTTTTTAGAAATCGATTTGATACAGTCAATTGTGAGTGTCCCCACTAAGCGCATTAAGTCGGCAGTGTGCATCCACAGTACCGAGGCTAGCATCGACCTTCGGAGCGTTGCACTGTGGTAGCTATCCTACAGTTCCCGCAGTCTCCGCCCCCCATTGGAATTCTGGATTGTGCTCCCAATGCCTGATGGGGCAAAAACATTGTCGCGGGTGGTTCTGGGTACATGTCGTCAGGCTCCCCCCTGCCATGAAAGCAATGGCAGACAATTGTTTCTTGCCTTTTTTCCTGGGTTACCTGTGCAGACGACATACAATGGCAAGCATGGAGCCTGCTCAGCTCACTGTCACCGTATGTCTCCTGGGTGCTGCTGACAGATGCGGTACAGCAGTGCTACACAGCAGCAGCTCAGCAGCTCCTTGCCTTTGCAAGTTGGCAAAGATGGTTACCAGTCATACTGTACTGTCTGCTGCTGTCGTGGGTGCTCTGGCCAGCTTCAGTGAGGTTGGTCAGGGGCGCCTGAACAAAAATGGGAATGACTCCCCAGGTCATTCTCTTCTTTAAGTTTTGTCTAATGGAGATTCAGTCCTGCCTAGAATATCAGGCAAGCCTACTAAAGAACCACAGATGCAAACGGCCGCTCAGGGTCAGAGCCCCAGACATCGCGCAGAAATGATGAGCTGCATGCCATTCTAGGGGGTGCCCCTATAACAACTGACGACATGTACACAGAACCATCCGCGACAATGTTTTTGACCCATCAGGCATTGGGAGCACAACACAGAATTCAAATGGTTGACAGAGACTACGGGATAGCTACAGTCGTCAGTCACCCCTCCCTCCATGAGAGCAACTGCAGACAATCGTTTCGCACCTTTTTTTCCGTGCAGATGCCATAGCACGGCAATCATGGAGCCCATTCAGCTCACTGCAGCAGTTATGTGCATTGTAAACACCTCGCGCATTAGCGTGCAGTTTACGCAGAACCAGAAGCTGAAAAGCCAAGTGAGAAGGTGATGGCAGAGCAGTGACAAGAGTGATGAGGACATGGACACAGACTTCTCTCAATGCACGGGCCCCGGCAATGTGGACATCATGGTGTTAATGGGGCAGGGTCATGCCGTGGAACGCCGATTATGGGCCTGGGAAACAAGCACAGACTGGTGGGACCACATAGTTTTGCAGGTCTAGGATGATTCCCAGTGGCTCTGAAACTTTCGCATGTGTAAGGGCACTTTCATGGAACTTTGTGACTTGCTTTCCCCTGCCCTGAAGCGCAAGAATACCAAGGTGAGTGGAGCCCTCATAGTTCACGAGCGAGTGGCGATAGCCCTGTGGAAGCTTGCAACGCCAGACAGCTACCAGTCAGTTGGGAATCAATTTGGAGTGGGCAATCTACTGTGGGGGTTGTCATGCAAGTAGCCAAAGTAATCATTGAGCTGCTGCTATCAAAGGTAGTGACTCTGGGAAATGTGCAGGTCATAGTAGCTGGCTTTGCTGCAATGGGATTCCCTAACTGTGGTAGGGCGATAGACGGAACCCATATCCCTATCTTGGGACCGGACCACCAAGGCAGCCAGTACATAAACCACAAGATGTACTTTTCAATGGTACTGCGAGCACTGGTGGATCACAAGGGATGTTTCACCAGCATCAACGTGGGATGACCAGGACAGGTTCATGATGCTCGCGTCTTCAGGAACTCTGGTCTGTTTAAATGGCTGCAGGAAGGGATTTACTTCCCAGACCAGAAAATAACTGTTGGGGATGTTGAAATGCCTATAGTTATCCTTGGGGACCTAGCCTACCCCTTAATGCCCTGGTTCATGAAGCCATACACAGGCAGCCTGGACAGTAAGAAGCTGTTCAACTATAGGCTGAGCAAGTGCAGAATGGTGGTAAAGTGTGCATTTGGATGTTTGAAGGGTCACTGGGGCAGTTTACTGACTCGCTCAGACCTCAGTGAAACCAATATCCCCATTATTATTGCTGCTTGCTGCACAATTTCTGTGAGAGTAAGGGGGAGACACTTATGGTGGGGTGGGAGGTTGAGGCAAATCGCCTGGCCACTGATTATGCACAGCCAGACACCAGAGCGATTAGAAGAGCACACTAGGAAGTGCTGCGCATCAGAGAAGCTTTGAAAACCAGTTTCATGACTGGCCAGGGTACCGTGTGACAATTCTATTTGTTTCTTCTTGATGAAACCGCCCCCCCGCACTTGGTTGACTCTAATTCCCTGTAAGCCAACCACCCTCCCCCCTTCGATTACAGCTTGAAATAAAGTCACTATCATTTAAAAATCATGTATTCTTTATTAATTGATTATAAAAATAGGGAGAGAACTGACAAGGTAGCCCGGGTGGGGTGTGGGAGGAGGGGAGGAGGGAAGGAAAAGGCCACTTCAATACTTGTTGAATGACAGCCTTCTGCCCATGGTGGTGGAGTGGTTGGGTGCCCGGAGCCTCCCCCCTCCCCGCATTCTTGGGTGTCTGGGTGAGGAGGGGGAGCAGTTAAACAGGGGCTGCAGAGGCAGTCTCTCCAACTGACGTTCCTGAACCTCCACCACATGCAGGATCATGTCCGTTTGTTCCCGCAGTAGCCCCAGCTTTGCATCCTGCCTCCTCTGATCTTCCAGCCACCACCTCTCCTCACGTTCACTGGCCACTTTCCTGTCCTGTGCTATTGTGTCCCTCCACGCTTTCTGCTGAGCTCTTTCAGTGCAGGACACCTGCATGAGCTCAGAGAACATTTCATCGCACGTGTTTTTTTTTTTGCCGCCTTATCTGAGATAGCCTTTGGGACAGAGGAGGGAGGCTTGAAACATGTGCAGCTGTGGGAGGGAAAAAAAGGGAGACAGGTATTTAAAAAGATACATTTTACAGAACAATGGGTATACTCTTTCACGGTGAACAACACCATTCACATTACATAGCACATGTGATTTGGGTACAAGGTCATTTTTTGCATCTTATATTGATTGCCTGTGGCTTTGGTGTTAGAGATCAAACATGCCAGGCAACAGAATTCGGCTTGCATGCGGCCATGGTAAGCCATAGTCTTTTGGCTCCTGCAAGCTTCATAACAGCAGCGCCCTCCTTTCTCATACCAAGCAAAGCCCGTTGAGTTGTCCAGTTAGGGCTGCAGTTTTCATGTTAACGTGCAGCAGCAGAAACCAAACTAACCCGCCCCCCATCCTTTTCTCTGGGATGACTGCTTTAACCCTCCCCCCACTGCACCATATGGCTGGTATCAGGGAAGATCCCTGCTAGCCAAACGTGAACAGCTCAGCGCCAATGCTCGCCCTCGCCCCCCCCCCCCCGCCTCTTGGCTAACTGTGGGGAGGATTTCTTTTCAGCCACAGGCAAACAGCCCAGTAGGAACGGCCATCTATGAATGTCCCCTTAATTAAATTCCCATATTTCAACCAGGTTACCATAAACGATATCACTCTCCTGAGGAGATAAAGAATGGATGTTGCTTGAATGCCAGCAAACACCGGGACCATATGCTGCCAGGCTTTGTCATGCAATGATACCAGATTACTTGCTACTAGCATGGCATGGTAAAGTGTCCTACCATGGAGGATGGAATAAGGCTGCTTTCCCCAGAAACCTTCTGCAACGGCTTTTAGAGTACCTCCAGTAGCGCTTCATGGAGATTTCCCAGGAGGATTGCCGCTCCATTCCCCAGACACATTAACAGACTTTTCCAGTAGCTGTACTGGCCACGAATGCATCCCAAGTCCTCAGGGGAAATTCATCATTTCTTGCTTTTAAACCATGTTTTATATTTACAAAGGTACACTCACCAGAGGTCCCTTCTACGGCTTCATGGTCTGGGATACCACCTTGGGAGGGTATTTCAGTCAGGGTGAGAAAAAGATCCTGGCTGTCGGGGAGAACGGTGGGCTGTGTGCTCTCCTCAACCTCGTCTGAGAATATATTATTGCCCTTATATAAATTGATGGTACGCCCTCATCTCGAATACTGCGTACAGATGTGGTCTCCTCATCTCAAAAAAGATATACTGGCACTAGAAAAGGTTCAGAAAAGGGCAACTAAAATATTAAGGGTTTGGAATGGGTCCCATATGAGGAGAGATTAAAGAGGCTAGGACTCTTCAGCTTGGAAAAGTGGAGACTAAGGGGGGATATGATAGAGGTTTATAAAATCATGAGTGATGTGGAGAAAGTGGATAAGGAAAAGTAATTTACTTATTCCCATAATACAAGAACTAGGGGTCATCAAATGAAATTAATACGCAGCCGGTTTAAAACAGATAAAAGGAAGTTCTTCTTCACGCAGCGCACAGTCAACTTGTGGAACTCCTTACCTGAGGAGGTTGTGAAGGCTAGGACTATAACAGAGTTTAAAAGAAAACTGGATAAATTCCTGGTGGTTAAGTCCATTAATGGCTATTAGCCAGGACGGGTAAGGAATGGTGTCCCTAGCCTCTGTCTGTCAGAGGATGGAGATGGATGGCAGGAGAGAGATCACTTGATCATTGCCTGTTAGGGTTACTCCCTCTGGGGCACCTGGCATTGGCCATTGCCATTAGACAGGATACTGGGCTAGATGGACCTTTGGTCTGACCCGGTACGGCCTTTCTTATGTTCTTCCTCCTTTTCTTCCTCCTCATCTTCCCTGTTCGCAAAATCCTCAGGCATGGGGACTGAGAGTTCCCCATCATCGGAGTCCACGGACAGAGGTGAGGTAGTGGTGGCAGCCCCCCCTAGAACTGCCTGCAGCTCAGCATAGAAGCAGCATATCTGCGGCTCTGTCCTGGAGCATCTGTTTGATTCTTTGGCTTTCTGGTATGCTTGTCTCCGCTCCTTAAGCTTCATGCGGCACTGTGTTAAGTCCCTGTTGTGGCCTCTGTCCATCATGGCCTTGGAGATTTTTTCAAATGTTTTGGCATTCCGTCTTTTGGAACAGAGTTCTGATAGCACAGATTTGTCTCCCCATACAGTGATCAGATCCAGTACCTCCCGTACGGTCCATGCTGGAGCTCTTTTTCAATTCAGGGACTGCATGGTCACCTGTGCTGATCAGCTCGCCACGCTGGGCAAACAGGAAATGAAATTCAAAAGTTTGCGGGGCTTTTCCTGTCTACCTGGCCAGTGCATCCGAGTTCAGATTGCTGTCCAGAGCGGTCACAATGGTGCACTGTGGGATAGCTCCCAGAGGCCAATACCATCAAATTGCATCCTAATTCAAACTGGCAATGTCGATTTCACCGCTACTCCCCTCGTCGGAAGGAGTACAGAAATCGATTTTAAGAGCCCTTTATGTCGACAAAATGGCTTCATTGTGTGGAGGGTGCAGGGTTAATTCGATTTAATGCTGCTAAATTCGACCTAAACTCGTAGTGTAGACTAGGCCTTAGGGAAGAGTGAGAATTTCCTATCTAAAACATACACAGATAGTAAAAACGAGTCCAGGTTAGCAGGTTTGAAAAGGAGTAAGGCTGGCCAAAAACAACAAATCTGGTTCACAAAAAATTCCAAAGTTTGGGAATTTTTGTTTTGTTCTGATGCAGAAGGAAAATGAGACCTTTAGATCATTTTCATAAGAAAAATCCACTCCTGCAAAAAAAGACCCACCCCAGAACTGCCTAGTGATTAGGATCAAGTCTCCTGTGCTGCCTGATTTGGAGAAGGGACTTGAACTTGGATCTCCCAGATCCCACGAGAGTGCCCTAAACCACTGGCTGTTCTGGAGTCTCTTCTCTTCCCTCCCTCCCCCTTCAAATTCCACCCAGGACCTGAGAAATAACACACATTTCTTAATACCAATATAATTCCATGATGACCCTAGCCTCTGATGGTGTACCTAGCCTCTGTTTGCCAGAAGCTAGGATTGGGCCACAGGCGATGGATCACTTGATGATTGCCTGTTCTGTTCGTTCCCTCTGGGGCACCTAGCATTGGCCACTGTTGGAAGACCAGATCCTAGGCTAGATGGACCTTTGGTCTGATCCACTATGGCTGTACTTATGTAAACATTTTGGTTTTGACAAAACAGCATTTTATAGGGATTTATGTAATGGTAACATTTTCAAAAGCAATTTAGATACTTGGAAGTCTAAGACTTACGGAAATTCACTGGGACTAAGTCACCTTTGAAAATGGGACTTGAGCACTTTTGAAAATTTTACCCCTAGGCTTTTTTAAAAGATACATTTTTATTGTGGGTGCATCGAAACATAATCCTTACCTCTTATTCAAACATATGTAAATCTAGATTTTCAGCTGGCATAAATTGGCAAAGCTACATTGACCTCAATGGAGCTTTGCTGATTAACACCAGCTGATGAGCTGGCCAGTGGTTACAGCAGTTCCACAGACACCATGGTTTTATGAAAACCACATTGCTCTTTGCAGGTCTATGTCTATTGAGATTGATAATAATGAGAAAGTTTAGGGTTATTACTGCCTCTAAATAATACATCTGTTACAACTAACAAATGGCTTCACTGTAGGTGAATACCTATTTATTATCATACCTGAAACATAAATTAGACAGTAACTTATTTGCTTGCTCCAAAAAAAGAACAGCTAAGATTAATAAGATGAATGAGATTTCTGATTTACCTATTTTGTTGAGGAATAAACAGATATATCATCACAATTAATGTGTCTGTTACTAATTAAAAGCAATGTTCACAATTATCATTTCTGGTGTAATTTTATATTTGCGTGGTTCAATGGGCAGACAGGGGGGGATTTCAAATCCAAGAGTTAATTTCACTTTCCCCTTTTCTTCTCTCTCCTCTTTGTTTTATGATTTCTATCAGCATCATTACCACTAGCTGTTTCTCATGTGTTTACTTACACAACAATTTAGTTTCTTTTGTACAGTACTTTTTCATATAAACACTATCCTAAATTGCTTTACATAATAATTTAGTTCAATAACTGCAGCAACTATACAGTATGAATGAAAGAAAACAGTGGATTAAAGGCACTTTAGGGTGAATGAATGGCAGAAGGCCAATAATAAGAGGAAAAAGCAATTAGACACAGGTTATGGAGAAGACATGTTTTAAGATAAGATGCTTCAGACTATATCACCAAAGAAAATAGTACATAATAATGGGACAAATCCTCATCTCACGTAAATTGTGAATGACTTCAATGGAGCTATGACCACGTATACCAGCTCAGGAGCTGCTGCTAAATTAGACTATCCCCCTGTAAAATAAAATATTACATGTAAGTGTGTTCATTCAAAGCTTGATTGTAAGGACTCTGACACCAAGGAAACAAGGGCTGAATTAGCACCTAATCAGAACAGAACCTTATTTAGTATTTGCCCTAGTTAGTCTTTGGGTTTTCTTAGATGAGGATGTCAAAAGCAGGGAAGCTGCAGAAGAAGCAGGGAGAGTGTTGAGATTCATCATGACACTTGAGAATGGGATGAAAGTTGTTGTGGCCATAAATTAATACCTATGTCCAGTGTTAAGGCCTTGGGGAGACATGAAGGAGGGGAGGGAAGGTTATCCAGTTCCAGGAAATGTCCCAACAGACTGATTTTTCTGAAGAGTATAAAGGCAAACAGATTTAATTTGAGATTGATGTGACCTAAGGACATATTGATGGCAACTGGCAAAGGGATACATGAGAATTTCATTGCAGAAGTCCCCTGGGTCTGGCATCTACTAGTCCTCCAAAGGATGTCATAATATCTCTAATGAAAGCCTAGGTCATACTGGTCATTGTGGGACATGTGTGTGGAAAATATGTGAAGAATTATGGTATATATACTAAAAATGTGTTCTCTAGTCATGTGCAAATTGAGTATTGTATGGTTCACAATGAATGCTCATTTACAGTCTGAGCAAAATGCTAAATCAATAGACTGGGGGCTGGAGAAGAAAAACAAAAATGGGTTAGTCCTGCTTAGGACTAAGACAATTTGAAACCATCTCTGGAGTGCAGATGAACACTTAGTGATTCCTTCAATCTGTGAGGACAAGCCAACAGGAGGCTTGATTTTATGAGAAGGGATCTCAGTCAACGGTCCCTCTAATTTTTTTCATCCATGTATGGAATGAATTTTGTTATGTGCAGCACCAATATCGAGGTAATGTGTGGATGTGTGCCACCATTAGAAACAAAAAACCTATATATATATATATATTTTTTTTTTAAAAGGTATGGAAGAAGAAGAAAGAATATTAAAACAATATTAAATATTAAAACAAGGGATAATTAACAAGGTGCACTACTTAAGATGTTAATTTAGTATGAACCCCAACCCTAACCACTGCCCCAATAAATGCAAAAATGTTTCCTTTTAGGTAATGCTGCTCTGAAGTGTCTGGATTCTCAAAATACACTCTAATGATGGTGCATCCTCAAATGTTAGGGCTAAAAGTGAAGGGAAATGGCACTTTATACAAACAGTTAAAGAAATAGTTCATTGTAATGCACGGGATTTACAGTTTCTAATTTTACTGATAACAGTAATATAAAAATAAAGACATTTTTACATTTTGATGACTGAGTTTCGAATTGTTTTAAATTTAAATGTTTAAAGTTGAAAATTTTAAAGTTGAAAATTTCCACCCCACCATCAACAATTTCCACCCAACCATCAACCTCAGCCTGGACCAGTCTACACAAGGAATCCACTTCCTGGACACTACAGTGCAAATAAGTGATGGTCACATAAACACCACCCTATACCGGAAACCTACTGACCACTATACTTACCTACATGCCTCCAGCTTCCATCCAGGACACATCACACATTGTCTAGAGCAAAGCCCTAAGATACAACCGAATTTGCTCCAATCCCTCAGACAGAGACAAACACCTACAAGATCTTTATCAAGCATTCTTAAAACTATAATACCCACCTGGGGAAGTGAGAAAACAGATTGACAGAACAAGACGGGTACCTGGAAGTCATCTACTACAGGACAGACCCAACAAGGACAATAACAGAACACCACTGGCCATCACATACAGCCCCCAGCTACAACCTCTCCAGCACATCATCAATGATCTACAACCTATCCTGGAAAATGATCCCTCACTTTCACAGACCTTGGGAGGCAGGCCAGTCCTTGCTTACAGACAGACCCCCCAACCTGAAGCAAATTCTCACCAGTAACTACACACCATACCACAGAAACACTAACCCAGGAACCTATCCATATAACAAACCTCGTTGCCTACTCTGTCCCCATATATACTCTAGGTTTCAGAGTAACAGCCGTGTTAGTCTGTATCCGCAAAAAGAAGAACAGGAGTACTTGTGGCACCTTAGAGACTAACAAATTTATTAGAGCATAAGCTTTCGTGGACTACAGCCCACTTCTTCGGATGCATATAGAATGGAACATATATTGAGGAGATATATATACACACATACAGAGAGCATAAACAGGTGGGAGTTGTCTTACCAACTCTGAGAGGCCAATTAATTAAGAGAAAAAAAACTTTTGAAGTGATAATCAAGCTAGCCGAGTACAGACAGTTTGATAATAAGTGTGAGAGTACTTACAAGGGGAGATAGAGTCAATGTTTGTAATGGCTCAGCCATTCCCAGTCCTTATTTAATCCTGAGTTGATTGTGTCTAGTTTGCATATCAATTCTAGCTCTGCAGTCTCTCTTTGGAGTCTGTTTTTGAAGTTTTTCTGTTGTAATATAGCCACCCGCAGGTCTGTCACTGAATGACCAGACAGGTTAAAGTGTTCTCCCACTGGTTTTTGAGTATTTTGATTCCTGATGTCAGATTTGTGTCCATTAATTCTTTTGCGTAGAGACTGTCCGGTTTGGCCAATGTACATGGAAGAGGGGCATTGCTGGCACATGATGGCATATATCACATTGGTAGATGTGCAGGTGAATGAGCCCCTGATGGTATGGCTGATGTGATTAGGTCCTATGATGATGTCACTTGAATAGATATGTGGACAGAGTTGGCATCGGGGTTTGTTACAAGGATAGGTTCCTGGGTTAGTGGTTTTGTTCAGTGATGTGTGATTGCTGGTGAGTATTTGCTTTAGGTTGGGGGGTTGTCTGTAAGCGACAGACCTGTCCTCTGAACAATATATTCTGTCTATGAGTAATTGATAGTGAGTAGATTTGTATAAAACATAAATTAAGGGCCAGTTTTTCATACATCTGAGGTGCACCCACTTGTGTATGAAATTACAATCTTGTAATGACTGAATATCAATCACCATACTTCCACGATTCAGTTAACATGATACATCAATTACATGAAATTAAAAAGGGGTCCAAAATAACATAGTTAACATTCTTACCACACATTTATATATAGTCAAGTGTAATATCAAAGATGCGTAAAAATTATGCTTCATGCCAACAATATTGAAATGATGGTTTGCAGGATTTTCACTTGCACTATATTGTGATTTTTTTTACATGTGAATATTGTCATTCCATGAATGTACAAACCTTGTAAGGGTGATGGAATATTTATATAAAATTACCTTCAGTGAAAATGTCTCTACATTGTCATGTTCTTGTTTGCATAAAGGTTATATTAATCAGCAGAGCAGCTTAATGAAGTTTTTTGTGTTTGGGGCAATGAATGAGGACACGAAGGCACCGAGGATTTAAACTTTCCCAAAGTCCTCCAGCAATGTGATGGGAGAACTACAAACAGAACTCAGGAGTCCCAACTCCCAGGACTACTACTCTAACTGTTAGACAGCTTTCCTGTACTACCTTATGACAACATACCCAGTCCTTCAAAGTAAAGATGAAAGAGACAAGAGGTTTCTGGATATCTGACCCTTATTTCTAAGGCACAGAACCAGTTATAGCTGAGTGTCTGGAATTGTTCTGCTTATTTCAGGAGGAATCAGATGCTTTAATATAAAACAAATATTTTATTAGAAAAAAGGGTATTTTTAAATTTTGTTGATATCAGTGTTAAATAGACAGTTTCTACTGTTAGTCAAGTACATACTATGAAGTAGCTCCTTAGTTTTTTCTGTACTGTAAAAGAAGAATAATTTAACAGGTGCATTTCCCTGTAATGAAAAATAAACTAATTTAGAACAGCTCTTCACTTCAGTTCCTCAGGTTAACTCTTCTTTTTGTTTTCCTTGGGCCAGATTTTCTAAAGCTTTTTCAACTCTCTCGCCCACCTTCCTCCCCCCCCCCCCCCTTCCATTGGAGAATTCTGCCAGTATGTTTTATTTTATTATTTAACATTGCTGTAACAAGCTGCCAGAAATATTACATCTGAAGCAGCCAGTGCCATACCCTGGCAATGTTTCTAAAGTGTTTTATTCTATCAAAGCCACATTATGCTGCTACAAACTGGTTCTACATTTTTATTTCCCCAACATTTCTGTTTACCAAGCACCACAAATATAAGTATGGGGCAGATTCTATGCTATGGTTTTCAAAAAGCACAACACAGATTGTGCAGCATATTGGTGCACCTAATATGCCACTTCTGGACTTTGCTAGTTCTGGATTGCTATTGGGCCCAGTACGGCTGACACAAGTTAGAGCAGCCTGAAGGTGTGCTCTAATTTATGACTACTTATAGGCTGCTTTGCAGCCCAGCATAGCTGGATTGTTTTGCACTCTAGCCACCACCACCACCACTGTCTAGTATAGACCAGCATTCATCTACATAGGCACTGTGCAGCATGGCAACTCAGAGCTGACTATGTTGGTTTGACAACAACCCATTACTGCGTGAATTCCCAGGGGTGGCATTATGTCCTCTTTAAGCCTTCAGAATATCATGAAGGAGCCATAGCCTCTTTTCTAATCAGACTACTCCTTCCAGAGTTATCTCATGATAGGTCTAGTGTTTGTGGCATCACAGTAATGTTTCCATGATGAACAGAAATTTCATCAGCATTTACAAAAGGTGAACTCTGGGGAATTTATTTCAGAGAAACATAAGGAAGATTAAGTACCCCAATGTTTCAGAGGTTCAGTTTAGATTCTCATCTGACATTCTTAGTCCCACAGCCCCTTTCTAGGTTCAAAAAATGATGTCTTTTTCACAGTTTTTCTGCTTCCATTTACAACCAGGATGTCAAGAAGCAAAGGAAAAAAAATATACAAACAAAAGTTAACTAAACTAAACTTTTCTGATCAAAATAAGCTCAAAGTTCTGTGGTTCAAGTTTATTTATCCATAACTGGGGCATCATTGAATTAAGACAAATGTTCTGATTAGCAAGGAAAATGCTTCTATTAGCACAATGATGTTATCATGCTTAAGGTTGTTAGGAAATACAGATAAAATGCAGTACCTGAATGTTCCCTGGTGGTTGGGAAAATATATGTTCAAAGCCTGCTGGAGTGTGAGAATGGCTCTTTTAATTCCTACAAGGACTATACATGTATTACTAATTTCTTGCCTTAGTAGAAACCAGCAGGATAATGGCATTTCTAGTTCTAAATGAAAAATCATAGATCAATTTGCAAATTAAACAATGCTTAGTGCCCATACCCTAAAACAAAGAACCTCTAATTCTTTCAATATTCAACCTAAAACAAACCACTCAAAATTTAATAAGTGAAATATTTGTATATTCCTAGGAGACCTACATTTCTATACCAAACAAGTCTGTATAAAAAAAGAGCATAACTCCAGCAGTTTATTCACAGTTTTCAGAATGGACAGTTCCTGATTTAAACATCCAAAAGCTCTCCTCCTATTGTAAAATCTCTTGGTCAGGAGGGATCTTAGCTGATTTTATCACCATCTTTTCTATAAGAACATAAAAATGGCCTTAGTGGGTCAGACCAAAGGTACATCTAGCCCAGTATCCTGTCTTCCGACAGTGGCCAATACCAGGTGCCCCAGAGAGAATGAACAGAACAGGTAATCACCAAGTAATCCACCTGTCACACATTCCTAGATTATGGCAAACAGGCTAGGGACATCATTCCTGCCCATCCTAGCTAATAGCCATTGATGGACCTATCCTCCATGAATTTATCTAGTTCTTTTTTGAACCCTATTATGGTCTTGGCCTTCACAACAACCTCTGGCAAGGAGAGCCACAAGTTGACTGTGCGTTGTGTGAAGAAATATTTCCTTTTATTTGTTTTAAACCTGCTGCCTATTAATTTCATTTGGTGACCCATCGTTCTTGTGTTATGGAAAATAGTAAACAACACTTCTTTATTTACATTCTCCACACCAGTCATGGATTTTATAGACCTCGATCATATCTCCCCTTAGCCATCTCTTTTCCAAGCTGAAAAGTCCCTATCTTATTAATCTCTCCTCATATGGAAATACCTCTAATAATTTTTGTTGCCCTTTTCTGAACCTTTTCCAATTCGAATATATCTTTTTTGAGATGGGGCGACCACATCTGCACACAGTATTCAAGATGTGGGCGTACCATGGATTTATATAGAGGAAACATATTTTCTGTCCTATTATCTATCCCTTTCTTAATTATTCCCAGCGTTCTGTTTGCTTTTTTGACTACCGCTGCACATTGAGTGGATGTTTTCAGAGAACTATCCACAATGACTCCAAGATCTCTTTCTTGAGTGGTAACAGCTAATTTAGACCCCATCATTTTATATGTATAGTTGGGATTATGCTTTCCAATGTGCATTACTTTGCATTTATCAACAGCAAATTTCATCTGCCATTTTGTTGCCCAGTCACCTAGTTTTGAGAGATCCTTTTGTAACTCTTCGCAGTCTGCTTGGGTGTAACTATCTTTAGTAATTTTGTATCATCTGCAAATTTTGCCACCTCACTGTTTACCCCTTTTTCCAGATACTTATGAATATGTGGAATAGGACTGGTCCCAGAACAGACCCCTGGGGGACACCACTATTTGCCTCTCCCCATTCTGAAAACTGACCATTTATACCTACCCTTTGTTTCCTATCTTTTAGCCAGTTACCAATCCATGAGAGCACCTTCCCTTTTATCCTGTGGCAGCTTACTTTGCGTAAGAGCCTTTGTTGAAGGACCTTGTCAAAGGCTTTCTGAAAATCTAAGTACACTATATCCACTGGATCCCTTTGGTCCACATGCTTGTTGACCCCCTCAAAGAATTCTAGTAGATTGGTGAGGCATAATTTCCCTTTACTAAAACCATGTTGACTCTTCCTCAACAAATTATGTTCATCTATATGTCTGACAATATTGTTCTTTATTATAGTTTCAACCAGTTTGCTCAGCACTGAAGTCAGGCTTACAAGCCTGTAATTGCCGGGATCACCTCTAGAGCCCTTTTTAAAAATTGGTATCACGTAAACTGTCATCCAGTCATCTGGTACAGAAGCTGATTTAAATGATAGGTTACAGACTACAATTTCACATTTGAGTTCCTTCAGAACTCTTCGGTGAATACCATCTGATCCTGGTAACTTATTGCTGTTTAATTTATCAATTTGTTCCCAAACCTCCTCTAATAATACCTCAATCTGGAACAGTTCCTCAGATCTGTCACCGAAAAACAATGGCTCAGGTTTGAGAATCTCCCTCACATCCTCGGCCGTGAAGACTGATGCAGAGAATTCATTTAATTTCTCCAAAATGGCCTTATCGTCCTTGAGTGCTCCTTTAGCACCTCGATCGTCCAGTGGCCCCATTCATTGTTTAGCAGGCTTCCTGCTTCTAATGTACATTAAAAAAAATTGCTATTACTTTTTGCTTCTTTGGCTAGCTGTTCCTCAAACTCTTTTTTGGACTTCCTAATTTTATTTTTATAATTCATTTGCCAGTGTTTATGCTCCTTTCTATTTTCCTCAGTAGGATTTAACTTCCACTTTTTAAAGGATGCCTTTTTGCCTCTCACTGCTTCTTTTACTTTGTTGTTTAGCCACAGTGGCTCTTTTTTGGTTCTCTTACTATGTTTTTTAATTTGTAGTATACATTTAAGTTGAGCCTCTATTATGGTGTCTTTAAAAAGTTTCTTACAGCTTGCAGAGATTTCACTTTTGGCACTGTACTCTTTAATTTCTGTTTAACTAACCTCTTCATTTTTATGCAGTTCCCCTTTCTGAAATTAAATGTTACAGTGTTGGGCCGCTATAATGTTTTTCCTGCCACAGGGATATTAAATTTAATTATATATGGTGACTATTACCAAGCGGTCCAGCTATATTCACCTCTTGGACCAGATCCTGTGCTCCACTTAGCACTAAATCAAGAATTGTCTCTCCTCTGGTGGGTTACAGGACCAGCAGCTTCAAGAAGCAGTCATTTAAGGTGTCAAGAAACTATCTCTGCATTCCGTCCTGAGGTGACATGTACCCAGTCAATATGGAGATAATTGAAAACCTCCATTATTATTATTATTATTATTATTGAGTTTTTTTATTTTAATAGCCTCTCTAATCTCCCTGAGCATTTCACAGTCACTATCACCATCCTGATCAAGTGGTCGGTAATACATCCCTATCGCTATATTCTTATTATTAGAACATGGCATTTCTATCCATAGAGATTCTATGGTACAGTTTGATTCATTTATGATTTTTACTTCATGTTTTCTTTCTATGATTCTATGTTTTCTTTCACATCTAATGCCACTCCCCCACCAGCATGACCTGTTCTGTCCTTCAGATATATTTTGTACCCTGGTAGTAGTGTATCCCATTGATTATCCTCATTCCACCAAGTTTCTGTGATGCCTATTATATCAATATCCTCATTTAATACGAGGCACTCTAGTTCACCCATTTTATTATTCAGAGCTCTAGCATTGGTATATAAGCACTTTAAAAACTTGTCTCCTTTTAGCTGTCTGCCATTACATGATGTAATTGAATGGGACTCTTTTTTATTTGTCTGTTTCTGATCAGACCCTGCCTGTATTTTATCATTTTCCATCCTCTCGTCCTCACTAGGACATAGAGATTCTCTATTAATAGATCCTCCCTAAGGGATGTCTGAACCATGTGCTCATCCACACCTATCAGCTTTCCCCCAGCCCTTAGTTTAAAAACTGCTCTACGACCATTTTAATGTTAAATGCCAGCAATCTGGTTCCATTTTGGTTTAGGTGGAGCCCTTCCTTCCTGTATAGGTGCCCCCTTTCCCAAAAGTTTCCCCCATTCCTAATAAATCTAAACCCGTCTCCCTACACCATCATCTCATCCATGCATTGAGACTCTGCAGTTCTGCCTGTCTAACCAGCCCTGCGTTTGGAACTGGGAACATCTCAGAAAATGCTATCATGGAGGTCCTGGACTTCAATCAATTACCTAGCAGCCTAAATTTGGCTTCCAGGACCTCTCTCCTATCCTTTCCTATGTCATTGGTACCTACATATACCATGACCACAGGCTCCTCCCCAGCACTAGACACAAGTCTATCTAGATGTCTCGAGAGATCTGCAACCTTTGCACCAGGCAGGCAAGTCACCATGTGGTTCTCCTGGTCATCGCAAACTCAGCTATCTATGTTTCTAATGATTAAATTGCCCATTACTAATACCTCAGTGCGAGAGGATACCACATCATCTGGAAGGAGTTCAATGTTTTAACTCATTGTCTTCAGGACTGGGACTTTTAATAAAGTACATTCTGAAACATAACTATAGCATAACCAAAACCAGTGCAACACCACTGTACAATGTTACACTGTATTTGCTCTGATTTCCCGAGTGAATCTCATTTCAGTGTTCAGAGATTTTAAGTCAGAGTACTGGTGATTATTCCAATGTACAACAATAATTAGCGGGGGGACTCTACAGATGGCGTACACCAGATTAGAAGCATGAGATGTCACGTTTCACATTAATAGTAGACATTTTGTTCCCCTTATTGTTCATCACTGAGACTATTTACAGGGAAATCAGGCTCTTTGATTCTTAAGAGTTCATCTGCCACAGCTGCTTATTCCTTACTTGAAGCCATAATCCTGTTTTCAGTTCCATAAAATGCAGAGTCTGACTGGATGCCTTAAGTAGTCTTTTATAGACTTCAATATTAAGGATCAAGTTGAGACAATTGTTGCTCATAGATATCCACTAAAAACCTGTGAATACAGCATGGGCATGGGGTGGAAACTGGTCATTGGTCACCCCACTCTGCTATCATACAAATATTCTTCCCTGGCCTCTTCAACAGCTGTCATGGGCTTGTCTACACTTGTAGAGTTGCTCTCCCATCAGTGTAGGTACTCCACCTCCATGAGAGACCATAGCTATGTCTACAGGAAAAGCCCTCCCATCAGCATAGCATTGTCCACACTGGAGGTTAGATTGGTCACTCAAGGATTTTCCGCACATCCCTGAGTGACGTAGCTATACTGACATAAGTTTGTAGTGTGGACCGGGGTGAGTGGCTGTGGGTTTTAAAACATAGTGTGAACATATGGGATCAAACTTTCCATGGGTGCCTCCATTGGCATCAGTACCTGATGCGTAAGATGATGGTGAGAAAAGCTGTGTTGTTAAAAGGACCTGTGCACATGAAAGGGTGGGGACCTGTGTTGAGCCAGTCCTTTTAAGGGAGGCCACAGAGCCAGGAAATTACCTGCAACATGGAGTCAGCACCATTCCAAGTACATATTCCAGTACATTGGAATAATCCTCCCACAGGTGATCGGAAGAGGAGAAGACTATTTATGCCCAGGTAGGTATGCAGGAGAGGCAGCCACGCTAACTGCTGATGCCTCCTTGTGACAGATGTTCATTGCTCTGTAAGGAAGGGATACAGTGATCAGAAAAAATGGATTATGAAAGGAGGTATTCTTTAAAGGGGCAGAGATGTGGTGGTGTCGCATTCGGGGTTCCTATGATTGGTTCAGCAAGGAGCCAACCCACACTCCTTTACAGCCCCCTTTTACCCTCATTCAAAGGGAGGAATGGTGAGGTCTCAGCTATGGGTTGGCCAGGATGGGTGTGGGTGGGGGCACTACTGGCATATACATACACTTGCTGGCAGGTATATGTAAATCATTATGCACTGCATAATTTTATCTGCCAGGTACTCCCAGACATTTAGGAATACATTTGCAACCTAATTAAACCACATCCAGTATCTCCTGTCCTCCTTCTAGCATAGTCGGACAAAGTGTGTTAACGTACACATCTTAATTAAGACTGTTAAACGCCACTTAGCACTTAGTATAGACAAAAACAGGTCAGATCCACAGATAAAGCCTGGTGTACATTAGAAAGTTTTATCAAACCCATTTTTAAGTCCCCTTATACTCTTATTTCAGTTTAAGATGCTCTATTTCTAAACCTATGTAGTTAAATCTGTACAACTTTCTTGTATAGAAAAACCCTGCCTTATGACCTCTTTCCATCACCCAGATGGCACAAAGCAGCAGTCAGGACAGAATGCTCTTGTTGGAGGGGAACCATGCCACTGCTGTGTCCTGTACCTGACGCCCCTTCCTCCCCGACCTGCTTGGGGTTAGGAACATATTGAGGAAAGGATTTGTCATCAGGGGCATTGCTAGAGCCTACCCTCACACTGCCATATTGTCCATTGAAGGACACTATGCTAATGGCATAATTTAGAGCAGCCTTGCAGCTGTTCTAAATATCGCTGGGGTTCGGACTGGCATAGACTGTCCCGGAGGAACATGGAGCAGTAATCAGCGGCTTGAAACTCCCCACTTTCCTGAGCCCAGAGATCTAACACAGGAGAGAATCTGGCCCAGGCATGTTAAAAAATACCTATTACCTGGTGACAGTTAAACACCAGGTGTTAAAATATGGTTTTAAACATGACTGACTTTGTCTAAGTAATATTTAATAACATTCATTCACACATTTTCCAAAAACAGCTCTTTTTCCCAGTACAGACAAATCCAAAGTGAGCTACCAGAGGCTGGTTCACCAGACTTTGTTCATTGCAGCTCTAATAAACTGGTAACCATAAACAAACAGCATTGTAAGCTCCTTGGGGTAGCTTGGAATAAGCTCCTTTTTCTTCTATGTTTGTACAGCACCTAGAACAATGGATTCTTGGACCGTGGCTAAGACTTCTAGGCTTTACAGTAATACAAATAATAACGATCATGACTTCAGTATTAATACATATAATATTCAGTATTGTATTTGCATTTAATACCACTACTCTTGCCTCTTAAATGCCATCTAAATAGCTAGACATATCCTACAAAAGCTAGACATACCCTACAATGTAAGATGCTAGTAGGAAAAGGAAAAATACTCCAGGTCTTTACTGAAATAATCTAAATTAATTATGTGATAGCTAGTTTTATCTGGGTATGTCACTGATTAAATCTCAGGATGTTTTCTTTTAGAAAAAAAATCAAGTAAATGACTATTTAATATTTTCACAATTGTTTTAACAACCTCTAAATTAAATGATTTTCATGATATACTTATTGGAAATGAATTTATTAGCTAAGAACCATCTCCTAACTACTTCCACACACTGTTTGGTAATGAACAGATGCATCGTCTGATTTTCCCATTAGGTTGGTCTTTTGGTTTTTATCTAATTTTCCCTACAGGTTAACTGGGGAGAAAGGTGACCATCTAAGATTATACATTTGGGAGTTGCTAAACTTGGATTTGTACTGTGGAACCTTCTTGACTGTGTTTTCTTTAGTTCTTTGTACTAAGTTATGGGCCTCCTTTATGGTGCTCTGTTTGTTTGGACTCTGCAGTAGCCTGATAAGAAATATTAATTTGTGAATTAAACAAGACAATTTATGCACACTGCCGTTCCCCTCACCCTGTGATGCTCCAATATGCTGCATTTATCAATTGGGGAAACTTTACATTGTTCACTAATTGGATTTTTACTTAGGATGAAATTCACCTTAACACAGAAGATCAGCAAAAATGAACCATGTCAGTCCTCAAACTGACTAAATGTTGCATAGGCCTTGTGGTGCCTCTCTGCACAGAGGCAAATTTCACTCTCAACCATTCAAATGATAGCAGGTTGCCAGAGGAAAAAAAATGGTGCTGAATGAAATTTCCCAAGTCCCTTACAAAAGGGGCCTATTTACTTGATCACTCTCCAATGACTTTTTAAACTTGATGCTTGCTGACTGGTGACACCTAGAGTCCAATAACCTGGAGGCTATGGTGTGTCATTTCCTGCTGGCTCCAGTCATGTATAGACTTAACCAGGACTATATGTCTGCACATTTCTCTAAAATGTTCACCACTGAATGCCTCATCAAGGCTTTGAAAGCAAAGCAAGAATAGAGGAAGGAAGAGCAAGATGAAATTTTCATCAAATATTGATACTCTGCAGGACAGGGGTTTTCAACCAGGGGTACGCATACCTCTGGGGGTACACAGAAGTCTTCCAGGGGGTACATCAACTTTTCTAGATATTTGCCTAGTTTTACAACAGGTTACATAAATAGCACTAGCAAAGTCAGTACAAACTAAAATTTCATACAGACAATGACTTGTTTATACTTCTCTACATACTATACACTGAATTGTAAGAACAATATTTATATTCCAATCTATTTATTTTATAATTATATGGTAAAATGAGAAAATAAACAATTTTTCAATAATAGTGCCCTGTGACACTTTTGTATTTTTACATCTGATTTTGTAAGCAAGTAGTTTTTAAGGGAAGTGTAACTTGGGGATACACAAGCCAAATCAGACTCCTGAAAGGTGTACAATAGTCTGGAAAGGTTGAGATCCACTGCTGTAGGAGAATACACATAGTTGATTTTTACAAGTGTATGTCTCTGAAACCCAAATCATCAGACTCAAATTCAAACATTTGGCAGAAAGGATAGCTTTTACACACTTATATTTAGGAAAAACTAAAGCTATTGACTTAAAAAAGACAGATTCAGTATTTACCATAAATGCCTAGAAATACACCAAGAATGGTGAAACTCACTAGCCTCAGTTTTAGCAGGGAGTAGATTGAAGGAATTTCTCCTCTTCCCTCCCACTCCCCCCCCAAAAAATAGCACTGAGGGTCCCCACGATGTAGCTATCTATGTCAAACACAGATCACCTTTCACACTTGCATAAATCTATAAAATGTCACAAATTTGCAGGAATCTAATGTACCACTTATACTTGAGATTAAAAATTAGATTTTTCTGACTATTAATGTGATTTGGAATAAAAATAATTAAAGCAATTATATCATATTTAATGCCAGAAATTCCTGCATTATATTCAGCAGAGTTGTCATATGATCCATCCCTCTAAAGCTGGCAGGACTATAGTTAGAAATTTACAAGTTAGTTGAAGATCTATATTACATATAAGAGAAATTATAGCTTTGTTTAGGTGCTCTAGATCAAAATATTCAGTTTGGAAAGCTGTAGCTGTGGTGAGTCCCTGGCAATAGAATCTGGAGCTCTGCTAGACAGGTGCCTTCTTCTACAGGTCTAATTAATCACTGGGCTCCTCCCTGTTAATCCTGGTCTACTGTCCCCATTTTTCCTGGCTAACCAATCACAATCCTCCTTTCCCATCTCAGTCCGAGTAGGATGAGAAAAGCTGAACTGACAGATGGAAGATTAAGCTACCTACTAATGGAAGAAATAAAGGCTCCTGATGAGTCCTTCCCTACATTACAAATACAGAACACCCTCTTTCAACTGCTGCACAATATTTAAGTTCTACAGGGACTGATGTAAAGAGTCCTAAATCCTTTGTGCAGTGTACAGGTTGGAGCCAGCTGCTGTATATTTCTCAGTCCAGCAGCCTCGTCCAGGAAAGAGTTCAACCTAAACAAATGTTTTGCTTAAGTAAAGACTTAAACAAGTTTTGGATCAGGCTTTATGATCCCAATCCTAGTTAATGGACAGACACCCATTGACTTAAATGGATTTTGGACCAGGCACACAGCTGATGTATCATTTTGGGATATTTCTTAATGAAAAACACTACATAAGTGTCAGGTGGTTGTATGTGCATGGAATCATCTCCACTCCATCTAAAATGGTGCCAATTTAAACTATTCTCTGTATTGAAGGTAGGTATTTTTATCTGTATTTGACATCCAACAAAACGAGCAGCCTTCAAGCCTAAGTCTAATGCCACTTTCCTTCTGGCAGCCTTCAAGCATAACATATAGAAGAAGAGTCACTGGTTAGTTTAAAATTAAACCATTCATCTCAGTTATAACATACATGTTACTTAGATGTTGAAGAATCAGATTACAGAATTATAGCCATAACTCCCATAGTTAGGTTTGTTTTACAGACTCTCAATGTTTGTGAAAGGTCAGACAGTGATGGTAATAATGGCTACTTTAATAAACCTTCCTCTGTTTAAATGGACTGAAATTTTCACAGTATGATAGAAGAGCTTTCATTCTTATTGAACTTCGCCCATAAAATTCTCAATAAAATTATATGGAAAAAAATGAATACCAAGCAGATCAGTAATCTCATTATCAGGACTTTTAATTAAGGGTGTACTTTCACAATTGATACTTCCTCACAGGTATCCTAAATTCAGATCTCTACATGGATAGAGACATCAATTCTTTGTATACCATTGTCTAATTTAGATGTAAAAAATATGTCTTCATACTACAATGGAGACAAAGGCTGGAATCTAGGTTGGTGGAGGAGGGTTATTACAACGTAAACCATGTACGGTAAGTACTGAAAACTTGAAATGTTCATTATCAAATAGTTTCTGTACAAGTTATTAGGAGTTTCACTCCATTAAAAAAAGAAGGTAGGCAACCAGTGCATAAACTGTCCAGAAGAATTCGGGGCTCACAGCACTGAAAGCACTAGGTGCTGGGTTCATAACATTTTCATTCTGTAGCATTTAGGTGCCCCAAATGCTACTGAAAACTCAAGGCCAATATTATCAATTTAGATCAAAGGAAGTTTGATCTAAACTGAACAAAACCACTAACCCAGGAACCTATCCTTGTAACAAACCCCGATGCCAACTCTGTCCACATATCTATTCAAGTGACATCATCATAGGACCTAATCACATCAGCCATACCATCAGGGGCTCGTTCACCTGCACATCTACCAATGTGATATATGCCATCATGTGCCAGCAATGCCCCTCTGCCATGTACATTGGCCAAACCGGACAGTCTCTACGCAAAAGAATTAATGGACACAAATCTGACATCAGGAATCAAAATACTCAAAAACCAGTGGGAGAACACTTTAACCTGTCTGGTCATTCAGTGACAGACCTGCGGGTGGCTATATTACAACAGAAAAACTTCAAAAACAGACTCCAAAGAGAGACTGCAGAGCTAGAATTGATATGCAAACTAGACACAATCAACTCCGGTTTGAATAAGGACTGGGAATGGCTGAGCCATTACAAACATTGACTCTATCTCCCCTTGTAAGTATTCTCACACTTATTATCAAACTGTCTGTACTGGGCTAGCTTGATTATCACTTCAAAAGTTTTTTTTTTCTCTTAATTAATTGGCCTCTCAGAGTTGGTAAGACAACTCCCACCTGTTTATGCTCTCTGTATGTGTGTATATGTATCTCTTCAATATATGTTCCATTCTATATGCATCCGAAGAAGTGGGCTGTAGTCCACGAAAGCTTATGCTCTAATAAATTTGTTAGTCTCTAAGGTGCCACAAGTACTCCTGTTCTTTTTGCGGATACAGACTAACACGGCTGTTACTCTGAAACCTGTCAAAGGAAGTTTGTTGGTGCTCAGCATTTATAAGAATCTGGACAGTTATTTAAGCTTTTAAATATGGATTTAGGACTCTAAGTTTAGGCTTTCACTACTGAAACTAAGCCAATGTGCCAAACATATAAAGTTGTCTGTATCCACTAAGTGTTCACTTGTATGGCTTCTCATGTTTCTTGTTTTACTCTTCCATTCAATTACCAACAAGACATGCATGTGAGCATTCACCTTAAATATCTTAACTCTGACCATTTCATTTTAGATTTCCTTTAATATGGTTGCTGAATGATTCACATAGAATGTATAATACAGTGTGCTAATGCCACAAATACACAGTGTTTCAAATACTACTACAGTAACTGTAACATTTTTCATGGTAACTGCTACAGGCTTAAGTAAATTGTGGTTTGACTTTGAAAACTTAAATTGTTTCCACATGGGTTGAAGTCCTGTAGATAGGTTTCCGTATAAACACCTAAACTACATTATCTAATTAACACTTGCCTCCAGCCACTAATAGATACCATTAACCTAGATTTGGATAGATGAGATACACTTCCTGACTTGTAGTGGGGAGGAAAGTCAATGGCATTAAAAATAAATATCTTTCTCTGTCTTATTTCATACTGAAGACATTATTGATAAAAGGTTTACTTCAACAAAACCACACTATTTTATTTATTTTTCTAAGCACAAGGGAAGCTAACAAATTCCCCTTTATCCCTAGCATAGAAACTGACACTGCCTGATTTAGTTCCTGATCAATTTCAATGGGCTTGAGGATGCTTAGGACCTCATAAGATCAGTCCCTTACCTTACTCTAATCAGATCAAAGGCTGTTTCCAGAAAACTCAGGATACATAAACATGTCACACAGTAAAATCTATCTACCCCATTTCTGTAGCTATAGCAGAAAATGTCATACTTCTAGATCTGGCATTAGATAATGAAATACCTCAAACAAGAAGGACTGGAGAAAAGTGGCCAGATGAGAAAAAAACATCTAATATTCATTATTTTTGTAAGCATGTAATTGATGCATATGGAATCAATCAGCACATGAGAGAAATAAACAGATAGCAAGAATGGCTTGATATTGGAATCCTACTGACTGGTCAGTTACTTGGCAAGAATAATGTCATAGCAACTATCCAACTTAAAAAAAAAAACAACCAAAAAATCTCAAAACAATCCAGATTGTTTCCTGCTTCAGCACACGCATGCCAGGAATTGCCCAGCCTGGAAAGAAGCATTTGTTGTACCCTCCTAAATGTGAGTGCAGTGATTGCACTGCCCATGAATTGATATCAAAACTAAAAATCAAATAAATAAAAATATAGAAATCCCTATTAACACCTATGATTGAAGACTGAATCATATCAAGGAACAATTTAGCAACTCTACGGAATATCCTATGAAGTGAACAATTACAAACATTTGATACAATATGCTCATTCTTGATAAATATGTAGGACTAAAATTTACAACATACCAAACAACGTGTACTTAATTACTGAGCTTGATAACTGAAATCAAGCCAAAGTAACATACTTCGTCACTGTTTTCTATTTTGTACACTACATGTATTAGAATTGATTGAATAGTTTAAAAAAAAATCAACTGAATAAGTCATTCAATGGACATTGCTACTACCCGTCAAAAAATAGAGGAACATTATTCACCCAGCCAACAGCTATTTTAATACTGCAAAAACAACAATTTCTCAAATAAATTGGATGAAAACCAGATATTACAGTATAATGTATTCAACAAATAGAATTCAACCAGCTTTCCTGTATGTTTGAATATTTATCTATACAATAATATAGAGTGTGGGGTAGGCTTTTTAGTTATTAATATGAGCACCGAGAATCCAACTTTCCTCTCCACAGATCAGGTTGCTTAATATCAGGAGATTAGTTAATGTATATATATTGCATTGTAGCTTTACTGTACAAACCACAGAAGTGAATGGCAATTTTCAACAATTTATAACTCAGCCAAATCTGAACAAATTTTCACAAACACATCAAGAAATATGTCCCTGACTCAGGATTGACCTCCTGCCAAATGTCAAAGTCCTGCTGCAAACCATGGATTTGCTAGCGCTCTTTAAAAAAAAAAAAGTTACAAAAATGTTTTATAGTGGAATAGATGAGGCAACCTGAATATTGGGGATGCTGCCCTCCTCTCTTCCCCCATTATAATACCACTTGCCCTTTAACTGACCTGTCCAAAAATTTACAATAAAGAATCACTTTTAAAAAATCATCTTGGTTATGGGTCACTAAAATTCTCACTAACAGTATACATAGCAGAACTGGGTGCTGCATTCCTCTCAATGAAAATTTTAGTATAGCAAGGTGAGACATGACCTGAGCCTGCTGATAGTTGTGGGGCAGTGTGAGGGCAGCCAGCATCATCAACTTTAATGAGCAAGCTCAATCCGTATGAGCCTGTTCAGTTCAAACCACGCAACAAATATGGGGAGGGTACATAACTCCCCATGCATCACCTCTGGAATCAGTGAACTAGCCTGGAGTATTGTCCATCTGCCCTGGGGAATGGGGATAGAGGTTCAAAAAGAAAACCTCTCCTCTAGAGTTATGTGCTAATGTAAAAGGAAAGTATGTGTTGCATTTAGCTGAGATTCATCTAGAAGAAAGTGCTGAAATTAAAAGAGGATTTTTCTTGAAAATGATTTAGACTAGAGCATTGTCCTATTCTCAATCCATAAGTAAGGTGACTGAGAGTTGCTTTTAATTAATGTGAATAAAACCAGTGAAGAGAGATTAAAAAGCAATTTGGCAAGATGGCCAGTGATTACAGCTCAGAGAAGAAAAAGGAGAAGGTTTTTTTTTATTTTCCTACTTAAGTTTTTGCAGTTAATATCTTGGCATAGCTCATGTTTAAATTTTTATAGACAGGAAATGTGCATTCATAGATAGTTTTAGGGCCCGACTACATAAGCATTTTAGAGAACTGTGCTGTAAAACAATGCTCCCCTGACTGTATTTTAGCTTTGCTTGGTCTTGCTTGTATAGACAGGACCTGCTGTAACTATGTTTTGATCATGTTATTGAATCCTGTTACAGCTCTGTAAAGGCAAGGCCTGTCACATAATTCAGTAAAAACATAGCTTGGTCCCCGCTATACAACCAATAGCCAAATTGTAACAATACAAGCAAGGACAATTGCGCTATACTGTATAATTGTATATATTGTACAACCATCTCACATGATGATGCAGTTGATCCCTTAAATTACCAGTATGAGCCAAAGACAATACCTGACTGTTTTCCAAAGACCAGAACTGTGAACGGATGCCTTCAAAGTAATAGATATCCAGTAGGGAATTTGGGGGGAAAACAGTTCCATAAGAGTCACATATTCATACTACAGGATAGAGCGGCCCCTACTAAATCCTCTTTGTAGCATTCCAGCACAGCAAAGGGGGTTTAAAGCAGCCCTGGGCAGCTGAACCCCCAGCTATTATCAGGATAAGGTATGAGAATAGAAAGACAGCAGAAAGCCACCTTTGCACCCCACCCAGGCATGGCAAGCACTACTCATGAGCTCATGACTGAGCCCAATCAACAGGGTCAGGATTTCACTGAAATTCTGACCTGATTGAAGCCAAATGCATTTTGCCATTGACTTCAATAGGACGAGGATTTCACACAGAGTAACTGTGATCTAGATTTGTCTTCCGACTTTTTAAGGGCCTGATCCAAAGCCCACTGAAGCCAATGGGAGACTATTGAACTGAGTTCAGTGAGATTTGGACCAGACTTTAGGGACTTTCCCTGGGGCAGGAGCTGGGTATTATGCTATGATCTGTCCAGTGCTGAGTACACTGTCATTATGAAACAAATAAAGAATATTAAATAACAGATATCTTAGCTGTTTGTTGTGTGTGTATGTTTTGGTGAAGGAGTTGAGGTTTGGGGTTCTATACAACTTACTTTGGTTTTGCCAGCAATAAAAAGTGAAACAACATTTTAGCTCAGTTATTGAAATATTAGATTACGCTAGGAGCTTTGGAGATCTCTCCCCCACTAATACTATTTTTCCCCACTACATCACTTTAAAGCCATATTTAATTTTCCTGCTATACCAATTTAAAGTCAGAAGCATTGTGTAAGTCTTTAAATAATCTTAAAGTGTTCATAATTGATACAGGTTGGGATGTCTGTAATTCCTAAACTCAGTTTCAATAATATTTTATCAATAGATCAGCAATAAGTAGCCACCTCACACAGAAATCATTGTCTATTAGCTTATTGGGTTTACAATACTTCTTTGTTTTAATTATTTTACTTTTACATGAGCATACATTTGCATGATTTTGTTTTTGTTTTTTAAAAGTATGCAGCTATTGTATATAAAACTTCCTGGCTGACAATGCCGGGAGGATAAATACTTTAAAGGTTCTCTGGGACATGTCTCCTATAATTTTTTTTTTTTTTGCGGCCATAAAAGTCATATTGTAAACCAAATAAGAATAAATGCTTCTAATTCAAAGTCACAACATTAAAAAACAGCCTCAACTAAAAAAGAAATAAAAAGTCAGTTGGAGTTATGTTCTACAGAAAATGGATATTGCTATGTCGTGTAATATAGTTCATGTGCATGACAGGTAAAGATTCTAGGCTGAATATTATTTTTATATGGTAAATAAGTCAGAAATAAAATACACCCAAAATTTGGTTCAGAAATATAATTTACATAGTTTATAACAGTGAAGATGTCTTCTAACCATGATCGTGTAAATCATTAGGTCTTTGTGCAAACACAGGGCTCTGCCCACATGACGGACCTTGCAGGATTGGGACCCTAGTGTGTGCCTTCCTCTGCATTTGTACATAGCCCAGCTCGGATAGTTATTGGGGCCTTAGGGTATTACTGCACTGTAAGTGATAAATAACTATGTACATTTTTAATATCCTCCATATAATTAATTCAGAAAGCGAATATAGCTGTATAATTTTTTTAAAAAAGCTTTTAGGAGTAATAAACCTTGCAAATATGGTAATTTTATTAGCATAGCAAAAGGCAGAATTTGAATTCCATGGAGAATGAAATCTGTAAGATTTATATTCAGACTGAAGTTAAACTAGTTTTATTTTTCTCTAGCTCGTCTAGAGGGATACTTCCCTTCCCGAGCTCTGTGAAAATTAGACTTGAGACTGACAGTCAAGACTGACAGAGATTTTTCAAATGGATTATGAAACTGCAATTACAGTTTCCAGTCCCTGTTTAACAGCAAGCAGCAGCAATGGCTACTGACCCATAGAAATTCATTGTGTGTTCTTGGCAGACGCTATTCCTTATTTCAAGAGGCTGCCTCACCCTCAGCAATGGCTTCCTGTAGCCTTAATCGTTCCATGGCTGGATTTGCCATCTGATTGCTATGAGTGATGGCCAGTCTTCCAGGGCGGGAATGGGCAAACTGATACAATCTCACCCTGGAAGAGATCTGAAACTAGGTTATCAGGTAAGGGAATGAGGCAGAGCCATGTGTCCCAAGAGTTCATTCCCTCCAAAAGTATTTGGAGAGAGACAGGAATGGAGTAGGCCAAGGAGATCTCCATTTGAGGAGCTCACCCAGAGTACCCTCCACAACAGATGCAGGGAAGGGGATCTCCCATGAGCAACAGAGTGTATTAGGTAAGTGTAGGAAATCAGGTCTCTTCCCACCATGGAGCAGTACATGACAGCTGCTCTAGATCTAAGAATTCCTGTGGTTTCTGCAGTTCCACAAAGCTAGGGCAAAGGGTTAGGGGAAGGAACAGATACAGTTAAGGAAGCAGCAGAATAAAAGAAAGGGAAGGCTTTACAAGAGTGCTCTTCCCAGCACAACTTCACAACTCCTTAAGGGTTACGTGTTTTGTTTTTGTTTTTTTAGGTTGCTTAGGATTTTGGTAGGATGGGTTTTCTGGTTAGTTGATCAACCAGCTACAGAGCCAGAATCTCTATGTCCCAATAGTCTAAGGCAGGGATCGGCAACCTTTGGCCTGCGGCCCGCCAGGGTAAGCACCCTGACAAGCCGGGCTGGTTTGTTTACCTGCCGCATCCACAGATTCGGCCAATCGCAGCTCCCACTGATTGCGGTTCACCACTCCAGGCCAATGGGGGCTGCGGGAAGTGCTGGCCGCCACTTCCTGCTGCCCCCATTGGCCTGGAGTGATGAACCGCGACCAGAGGGATCCGCGATCGGCCGAACGTGCGGACGTGGCAAGTAAACAAACCGGCCCGCCAGGGTGCTTACCATGGCGGGCCGTGTGCCAAAGGTTGCTGAACCCTGGTCTAGGGTGACCAGATGTCCCGTTTTTAAAGGGTCAGTCCCGTTTTTTGGGACTTTTTCTTATGTAGGCACCTATTACCCTTCCCCCCGTCCCATTTTTTCATAGTTGCTATCTGGTCACCCTACAATGGTCCAAGGCTGTGTATCATTTCTGCTCACTCAAGTTCATTGTTTATGTTAATATTATGTATAGGACTCAATTCATAGTGAAAGGATGCACTTATTTTATTTTTTCTTAATTCATAATTCATTTTGCTTTTCATGTTCTGCTTTGTTTCTCTTATCTAGTCTATATAAATTCCTGTTGGGGATGGAGTTATGGTATTGTGCTGTTTCCAGGATGTCCTTCTTTGAAAGGAATTTCTAACTTTCATTCTGCACTTTGAGGTTGAAGTCTGATTGTTGCAGTTACTTTTATCAGGAGGTACCACCAGCACTGTGCATCACCGCAGTTAAAGGATAAGAAACAATATTTTATTTGAACACAGGATATTGGAATTATCATAGTTTCCTGATCAGTCACTGTTGCTATTCATCATGTACACTATTTACATGTTTCCTGCTAATTTAATCTCAGATTTATAAGGTTCTGTATTTACTTGTTTGTCCTTTATGAAAATGGTAGCATATATAACAGAGTTGGTTGAATTTTTTTATTTTGATTCCCCTCCTCAAAATAGAAAACTTTTAGCTGAAAATTGTCAATTCCAATTCAGTAACATTGCTAGACTGCCTCATGGAAATTTTAATTCAGGTGCTTCATATCCCCATTCTTCTCAATGGGCTGGGATCACTGAGTAGACAACATCTCACATGATATACCACAGTCCCGTTTCATGCTGAGCTACATGGTACAAAATGGGAAATATAGTCTGGAAGGGGAGCCTGGACTATAGAGGACAATGAAGCACCAGAACTAAAACTCAGAGGACACACTACAGTGGGATTTCTGAATTAAAATTTCATGTGGCAGCTGGAATGTTTAGCTTTCAATTAATCATTTTTTCAACAAGTCATCCAAAGTTTCTGCAGAAAACAGACACTTCTCATGAAAAAAAAAAAAAAGAAAAACAATCTGTTGAAAAATCATTTTGAAGGAAATTTATTGATCAGCCTTAGTATAGATTTTTAGAAATCCTGAACTGAACTAAACATTAAGGTTATGAATAGCAGCACTGTCATTCCCAAGTATTGAAAAATCCTGAGTCAAATCAAAAGGCTGGCTTAAAAACCATGAGATTTTTAAATGGAAAGTTATGAGTTATTTTGATTTACTTTCTGGTTTTTGAGCACTCTGGGCTTCATGTTTTCAAGCTTTTCTTCACAGTCATGAGGACTAGAAACTTACTTTTTTAACTGAAATTCCAATTTAATCACATGACTCCAGGAGATGGGGTTTTAAGAAAAATATCAACCTATTGTAAGATTCGTGATTAAAAATGTGAGAATTGACAACACTGGCATATGTCCAGACTGGTTCAGATTTCTCAGAATTCACTTTTATTCAAGGACTGGAAGTTCTTGGTTGGATTCAGATTGGTTCTTGCCCCATTTCAAGAAAAAACATTTGATTTCTGCTTAAGACTGTTAAAGTTCAAAACGTTTAGGTGTTCAAGTAAAGTTTTTGAACATTCAGATACTTATCAAGAGCACAGAAACTTCAGTTTGCATTCTCACTCTCTATAAACACCTTGAGTATTCATTAGCTCCCTTTTCCTGGCTGTCTGTGTTCTCTGTCCCCCATCAATCTCACACTACAAACCCTCCCTCCCTCAGACCCTTTCTACTACCATGGGAAATTCCATCACAAGAGCACACAAAACTTCTACTAGAGGTAGCTGTGATCATATTCACCATGCATTTTCTCTTGTGTACACTTCATAAATATGGCTTCCTCACTCTCTCCTCAGATTTCATATCCTCCAAACCTTCCATCATTTGCATTATGTTTTTCACGGTACTTGTAAAAGATAAAATGGTCTGAAAAAGGTGCACAGTGTCCAACAGAAAAAGGAAGTAACAAAGCACAACTAAAATGATTACATGTCCCATGAAAGTTAGTAGGGAAAGGGAGATGAGAGAGCAGACTGCACTAGAAATAAAAAGCTCCATACAGTATGTGGCCACAAATAGTATTGGAAAGTCAGAGAGAATTGGTAGCAGTTGGGATGATGAGTGTGGAGGGGAACGACCTCCACTCTTTTAGCATTCCCTGCCTCCAAATCAAAATAAAGTATGTATACTAAACTAAATCTATGGTTTGATTTAGCATGAAAGTATTTTGTTGAGTCCAACATAATGTAAGTTATTTAAATAACAAGTAGAGCAAATCCTGGGTGGAAATGAAGTGCTAATGAAAGATGAGATTTTATGAGCCAAATGACTTTACACCTTCCCCTAAAGCACTCATTCATGAGATATGGAAGGAGAAAAAAAAATTGGGGGCCAATTTTGTCTTTGCTGTTATTCTATTAAGTCAGCATGTGTAAATTGTGAAGTTACACCAGGGATGAATTTAGACTGTTTTGATTAATAACAGAGAAGTGCTGTAGTGTTTATATATTTCTATAAACTTTCAGTAAAAAATATAATTTGACACTTTCTAATGGTATTTTTGTGCTAAAATAATGTTAAATTTAGAAAATGATTATACAAAATAGAATCCAACGTATAACAAAATATAGACTATAATAAAACACAGTAAATACAAATATATTCCTAGATTCACTCACATAAAAACAATCACTGTATATAAATGTATGTAAATGTTTGTGAATTATTAATAAGCAGTGCATAAAATATTCTACAGTATTTTTATTTAAGGTAATGAAATCTAAAGACAGCATACTTGTCATTTATCCTTGAAGTCTGAGGTAAGTGCAATTATTTTGTATTTTAGTGTTTACTCACATGAGACTTCATTTAAATTTTATTTTTTACACTCTCTATGATTCTGTTGGGAAAAGTCAGTGCTTTGATCCAACATTGGTAGAATATTTCACATTAATTTCTTTATTGTGTTGATTCATGGTTAAATTACTTATTATGACCCAGTTCAGGCAAAGCATGCATATCAGAACATAACTAAATCAAATCCCATTTAAATCAATGGAACTTAAAGTATGTGCTAAAGTGCTTTCATAACTCAGGGCCTGACTATATAGTACATTAGTTTGTATTGCTTCCATTTACATGTCACCTTTATTGTATTAATTTGTTAATAAGCTCCAACTTTTGTAGGAATCCTGTTCATTAGAAAGCCTTGTGCATCCATTTGTGTTTTAAAAAAATAAAAAAGAAACATTGATACTGAACTTCAATGAATAATATATTATTCTCCACCCCACAAGTACTTCTCCAAAAGTGATGCTTACAAGAATAGTATTGACACCTGAGAGTATGGAAAACCAGTGGTTAGGGCGCTAGCTGGGACTTGCGACCTGGATTCAGTTCCCCTCTCCACCAGAGACTTCCTAGGTGATCTTGGACAAGTTACTTGGTCTCTCTGTGCCTCATTTCCTATCTTTAAAATGGAGATGAGAACACTTCCCTACCTCACAGGGGTCGTGACGATAAATCCATTAAAGACTAACAGGTGCTCAGATACTGCAGTAATGGAGACAATATATGTACCTAATGTAGAAGGTACATCTGCTAAGGCTGATAGGCCTCATGATGTCATCCATCTGGATATTGTTTATTAGAGACAGTAACTAATGAAATGAGAACTATCTGGTTTTTCATTCTGCTTTCCCTCCTATCTTCCTCCCCATCACCAGGAAGTCAGATACTGGGGAAGATCCACAAACAGGATAGGCAGCTCATATAGATGAATTTCATCTCCAATAGCTTTCAGATTTCAGATATACTGGCCAGAATACTAGTGACTGTAACCTTTAGTTCTCAGACCTCTTTGTACCTGTATTAGCCATTGGTTGGAAACATTCAATAGCATTTCCTCTTTGCTAACCCTACTGATTTGTAACTGGGATACTGGCAGACCAGGTTCCAGCTCCTGCCAAGGCCCGAGGTTGCACTGACAAATGCAGAGCTGAAAACCAGTCTGGCTCATCTACGGGTAGTTAAAATAGACTTTATGGAATGCTTGTAGGATGCTGCATGCATTAATCCTACTTATGATACCTTTATCCTACACTCTAAGGTAATACTGCATATTTGCTCTATAACGGTAAAATGCTTGTTCTGAAACTATGTAACTCGCCAAATGGGAAAAAAACTTTACCTAATGCACAGTTCTGGATTCCTACAAAAGGTCCTGTCCATCAGGCAATTCAATACTATTGAATCCAATGAAACAAAGACTTTGTCAATTACTCCCCCACATCCACACATGAAGAGTGGGGTTGCCAGGCATCCAGTTTTTGATCGGAACGCCAAGTCGAAAAGGGACTCTGGAGGCTCTGGTCAGCACCACTGACCGGGCCGCTAAAAGTCCAGTCAGGTGCACAGCAGGACTAAGGCAGGTTCCCAGCCTGCCCTGGCTCTATGTGGCTCATGGAAGTGGCCGGCATATCTGACTCCTCGGCACAGGGCAGCCACAGGGACTGCGCACACTGCCCCTGCACTGGGCACTGGCTCCACAGCTCCCATTAGTGGGAACCACGGCGAATGGGAACTGCGGAGCCAGCACAGCATGCAGAGCCCCCTGGCCCCTCCGCCTAGGAGCCAGAGGGATATGTTGGCCGCTTCCGGGGGCCGCCTGAGGTCAGTGACGCCTGGGTGAAGCCTGCCCCCCGAACTCCTATCCACACCCCAACCCTCTGCCCCAGATGGAAACCCCCTCCCACACTCTAACTCCCTCCCAGAGCCTGCACCCCTCACCCCCTCCAACACCCCAGCCCCTGCCAAGCCCCCTCCCACATCCAAACACCCTCCCAGCGCCTGCAGCCTGCACCCCTCTGCCCCAGCTCCGAGTCCCCTACCGCATCCCAAACCCCTCATCCCAGGCCTCACCCTAGAGCCCACACCCCCAGCCAGATCCCACACCCCCTCCCATACCCTAACCCCCTGCTGCAGCCCTGAACCCCCTCCTGTACCCCATACCCATCATTCCCAGCCCCACACCAGACCCCACAACCCCAACCAGAGTCCTCACCACCTCCCATACCCCAACTCCCTTCTCAGGCCGGAGTCCTCTCCCGTACCTTGAACCCCTCATTTCTGGCCCCACTCTAGGGCCTTCACCCTCAGCCAGAACCCTCACCCTCCTCCCTCACCCCAACCCCCGTCCCAGCCTGGTGAAAGTGAGTGAGGGTAGGGAAGAGTGAGCTATTGAGTGAGGGGGGATGGAGTGAGCAGGGGCAGGGCAGGGGTAGGGGCAGTGTTTTGGGTCAGGGTAAGGGTGTTCAGTTTTGTGTGATTAGAAAGTTGGCAACCCTAACGAAGAGGTTACATGCAGAAGTGCTTGTCCCATCAGCTTGGATTCTCTGGATGTGAAGACAAAAATCCCTTACCAGAAGGAATCAGGGTATTTTATGCTGTTTGGACTCTGAGGGGCAAAGATTTCCCAAACTGCCTGGCTTGGGTTAGCCCGAAAGGACATCAAATCTTGCTTATTATAGAAGCTTGTACTACCTTTTGAATTTAAGATTATGTCTCATTTGTGTGTATGTTTGACTGCTTTAACCTTGTAAATAACTAATTTCTTTTTGCTAGTTAATAAACCTTTAGTTAGTTTGTTATAGGATTGGCTACAAGTGCTGTCTTGGATGTGAGATGTAAGGTGCAATTTGATTTGGGGTAAATGACTGGTCCTTTGAGACTGGGAGTAACCTGAATATTTTGTGATATTTAGTGTAAGTGGCCATCGATCACTAAGTACAGTTTGCCAAGATGACAAGATAGACTGGAATGCCCAAGAGGACTGTCTGTGACTCCATGTTAAGGATGTATAATGTCTGAGGCGTTTACATTTGTTACTTGGTTGGTGAAATCTATATATAGAACTCACATCCCATTTGGGATTTGTGCCTTGCTTCTTAATAATCTGCCCTGAGGTTGGTATTCTGGCTCGTGAGCCACTCTAGACAGCATGACGGTAACTTTATTTAATTTATTTAAACTTAATAGAAAAAGACATCTATATAATACTCTAGGTGCCCTAACACAGCAAAACCCCAGCAGTATTAAAATACTCATTTCAAACAGGAACTCAGCCACCCAGCCACCTCCAAAATAACTCCTTCCCATCCCTTTTCCTGTTATGGGAAGCCCTTTCCAAAACCCCAGTTTAAGAGGTTCCTGAAGACTTTTACCACAGATGGCTCCATCTAGGCTTTAGGAGCCATAGTCAAGCACAGCAAAGCTGCTGTGTGAGTAGCATTTCTCAAAGGTATCCTGCAGAGGCTGGCGGCACCCTGAGGCTCTGAGGAGAGTAGGAGTGGCTCCACTGTTAAGTGATGAAAAGTGCACCCTCTGAATCTGGCTTCAGACCACTAGCCAGTGCAAAAGGAGGGTGTGGCCCCACGCTACCACAGTCCATATGGAAGCTAATTTGCCACGTATCGTTCTTCTGACAGGCACCAGATGTTCAGCCTAGGCCATCTTCTATATCAGAAACCTATTGTTGCCATTTTACAAATTCCACACTGCTGCTCTAGCTCCCATGATAGTTCCATAGGGCTAGAAAACAGGGCTTGTTACACCACTGTTTGCTCTGTTGTAAGTTTAATTTGGTTAATTCCCAATTTGTAGGATTCCCAAATAGAAATATAATACAACAGTTATTTCATCTATCCACAAATAGCATATAACCCAACACAGAAGGCCCGTAATTATCAGCCACTAAAGAGTAAAAGGTTGCGGACAACCCTTTCAAATGTGGACTTTGCCACCGTCATCCACAACATGTCACACTTTTTACTCAGAGCAGCCCTTGAAGTCCACCCAGCAGTTCCAAATAATGCAGAACACAGCTTCCTGGCTCCTGTGTGGCATTACTGGACTCAAACAAATTACATTTGTTTCATTCTACAGCAGCATATGTTCATATCCCCACTCCAATATGCATAGTATGAGTCAATGCTTGATTGTGGCTGAGGAAGGGGGTATGGAAAATACTCTTTGTTCCAATCCTGAACCAGCTGTGCATCAGATGGCTTCTCCAACATAAGTCAGAGCAGCCTAGGGTTGATCTAATTTACACTGGTGCCAATGGATCTAATGAGGTGATATGGCAGCCAGGGATCACAAGGGATCAGGGAACCCCTGCCACACACACTACTTCAGCAACCAATAGCGCTGAGGTTGGCAAAGGAGCTGCTAGTCAAAATCTGATGTGATGGACAAGATCCAGGAAGCACATGGGACAGTGGTTTGGACACATGTAAAGGATCTAATGGGGGGGGTGGGGAAAGGATCTGGTGAAGATAGAGTGAAAAGGGAGGGTGGTCTGGGGAAAAAAACAAGGAAGAGATGGATAGATTGCATCAAAGAAGTTAATAAGCAGGTGGACCTTAGTGCTGCCTTGGACAGATGCTTGCATGATGGACAGTTGACAGCACATGAGAAAGAAGAAGGTAGGAGCTGCTCTGCTAGATATATATCCTAGGACACTACACTGGTATGATCTCCCTGTGAAAGGTTATTCTTATTGTAGGGTCATTTTACTGCTGACAGCATTGTGCAAAGCAGCCACACTACACATGGAAACTGGCCCTGACTGTCTGTATTTTTAGGGAAAGTGATGGGTTGGTGTCTGAGAGAAACATGGGTGGTTTTAATTTAGTTATTTAATCTTTCCTTTGGCTAGGGGGATGAAGATATTCTGTTTGATTTGCTGATATATTTGTCGTTTTTATTTTTAACAGTTGTCAAAAGCACCTAGAGAATCAAAGAGGACAGTTTGTGTTTTCTTGATGGATATATGAATATATCAAAAGAATTAACAAAACAAATGATAAAATAGGCCTTTTGTTCTGATGAGCCTATGACTGATGGAACAAGTGTCCTTAACAACTATCATCTGATAAAGATTTAAGACTGCCTAATGCTTCCAGTCCTTCAGGTATTTGAGGATTCTGGGCATTCCAGAGATTAGGACCTAATGACTAGAAATATTAAGAGAGACTTGAGTGGATTTTAGTATCATAATAAATACCATTAAGTTCTAACACGATGTAGACCTGAAAAATAAATAATTAATCCTGTTTTCCACATACACTATATAGTGAAAAAAGGACAGAATTTACTCCCAGAAGATGGAGATTTGTTTTATTTTGAACACACTGTTTTTTCCCCCTAAATCCTATTGGCATTAAAATTTAATTAGAAATATCCAGCAGTTTATTAATGGAGCAATGACAGGAATGTTAACATATGTGACTAACATTTTGTCTATATTTCATTAAAAAAATCAAATGACTTACAATTGTTTTTATGGAGGGTCATATGCCTTCCCTTCCCTGCGGTGTTCTCTTTATCTTTGAAAGCTGACCAAAAAAAAAAAAAAAAAAACACCAAAAAGTTTAGGTACCCTCAAAAATCTTGCTTTTTGGGGGTGGGGGGAGGAGGGATGGGCAATGTGGTCATCATATACTTTTTTGGCATTATCATTGCTTTTGCTTGTAGGAGAACCAATGACCAATGGATCATTATTTATTCCATCTCTGCAGAACAGTTCATTCCTACTATTCTTTCCTCAAAAAATTTGAGGGTCACCAGTGCAAAGTGATGATTTCAGAGAGAAAGTTGTTTGAAAACAAGTTCTGAAAGCAGGCATTATATGGATTTATTCCAAAAAAAGTGTTTTCTATCTCCAAAAGATCCAAGATATGATTACAATATATTGCAGCAATATAGAATCCAACAACTCATTCAGATAGAAAAGATAAATGAGAATTGGGAGTTCTTTAAGAAGAGTTTATTAGATGACCAAAAAAGCAACAATTCTGCTATCTAGAAAGAGGACAATTATGTCTAAAAGCCCCTCCTGGTTCAGTGATAAAATGAAGTCAGAAATTGGAAATAAAAAGCAATATATAATAAACTGATAAAAGGGGAAATTGATAGCAATCAATATAAATTTGAAGTTATGAAGTATAGAAAGTTAATAAGGAAAGGAAAGACACTAGGGAAAAATCCATGGTTGGCAAGGGTAAGGACAATAAGGAGGAGTTTTTAAAGTATAGTAGGAAAAAAGAAATCCAAACAATGGAATAGATCCATTGCTAGATGATACAGTACTTTTTTAAATAATTATGCAGAAAAGACAGGCATATTCAATACATATTTCTGTTCTGTATTTGGAAAGAAGCAGGATGACATATTTGTATCACGTTAGGAAGACGAAATACGTTTTGGTCCATTAGTAAGCAAAGAAGATGTTAAACAACAACTCTGAAGGATAAGCATTTTTTAAATCAGTACACCTGGTTAACTTGCACCTAAAAGTGCAAAAGAGCTGGCTGAGGAGATTTCTGGCCTGCTGATGTTAATTTTTAATAAAACTTGGAATACCAGGGAAATTACAGAAAACTGGAAGAGTGCTAATGTTGTGCCAATTTTCAAAAGGGCAAGTGGGATGACCTAAGTAACTAACAGCCAGTAACCTGACACCACTCCCACATAAAGTAATAGAAAAGCTGATAGGTGATTCAATTTATAAAGAATCAAAGGAAATATATATAGTTAATGCCATTTAATATGATGAATGGAAAATAGGGCTTGTTAAACAAGCCTCATTTCAATCTTTGATGAGATAACAAATTTGGTTGATCTGGATGTAATATATTTAATCTTCTGTAAAGACACTTGACTAAGTACCACATGAGGTTGTGATTAAAAAAGGAGTACAGATGCTCCCCGACTTACGCAAGCGTTTTGTTCCAGAACGCCTTGCGTAACTTGAATTTTGCATAAGTCGGAAATGCATACCAACCATTATGCAGAACAAACACACACAAAAAACCCTCCTATTTCTAGCTTACGGAATTTTTTCCGTAAGTGCAGATTTGCATAAATCGGGTTTGCCTAACCCGGGAGACATCTGTACTATAGAATATCAATAGAGCACACATTAGATGGATTAAAAGCTTGGTAACTGACAGATCTCAAAAAGACATTGTCTATGGGGAATCATCAGTAAATCAGGGTGTTTCTTGTGGGGTTAGGCAGGGATCAGTACTAGGTCTGATGTTATTCAACACTTTCATCACTGATGTGCAAGTCAATATAAAAATCACTGCTGATAGCATTTGCAGATGACACAAAGATTGATGGAGTGTTAAATAATTATGAGGGCAAAGCAGTGATACAGAGCAACCAGGATCACTTGGTAAACCAGTCCCATTCAGACAGAATATATTTATTACAGCCAAATGCAAAGTTACACATCTAAGAACAAGGAATGAAAGCCATACCTTCAGAATGGGGGACTGTATCCTGGAAAGCAGTGATTCCAAAAAAGACCTAAAGGTCATAGTAGACAAGCAAATGCACACAAACTTCCAGGGTGATGAGACTTAAAGAGTTAATCTGTTACTGCATCAAAAAGAATAATGAAGCCACCTCTCAGTAGTATATTAATATCTTCATGGAGAGAAAACACTAGGTACTAAAGGGGTCTTAAACCTAAAAGAGAAAGGGATAAAGAATCAATAGCCGGAAGGAGAAGCCAGACAAATTCAAATTAGAAATTATGCACAAGTTTTTAATCAGCAAGGGTGATTAACCACTGGAACAAACTACCAAGGGAAGTGGTGAATTCTCCATCTCAAGACTGGATGCCTGACTGAAAGATATGCTTTAGTCAAACACTAAACACATTGGGCTAAGTAAAGGATAACTGGGTGAATGTAATGGCCTGTGATACAAAGGAGATCAGACTAAATGAACTAATGATCCCTTCTGGCTTTAAACTCTATGTATTTTGAAAAGATTTTAGCAAGATAAATGAACCTCTCCTTCACAGCCTACTTTCTCCAGAAATGTCTGCTTACATATGTGGTTGAACACGCACTACATCTAATTAAATAATATATTAGAGACAGCACATAGAAAGCGATGGTATGGCGCCATCTCCCAGGGAGAGCTCTATGAAGCATTCAGCCTCAGTGAATGCCATTCAAGGTTCCCCAGTGCAGAGGAGAAGTGTTCCTGAGGCAACACTATTTATAAGATGTAGCCTAGTCTCCCCTGTGTACTGGTTTCATACTAACTTCTCTGTGGTGCCATGTATTCCTGGAAAAGTAGGGAGGAGTGCAGAGGCTGTAAGTCTTGTCTGGCTGTTATGCAGACTGAACTATAGCAGGATAGTTCTGTGTGCCTTCCCTCCCATTGTGTGCACCCCTGTAAAGAGCAGACAGAATTTGTCCCTACGCAGTTTTGCACGTAAGAATTAAAATTACATTCATGTGTGTTTGTTGATTTTAATTACAGTCTACTTTGGAAGTAAATTCCAAACAGGCCACACACACCAACACTGGGCAAATGGACATACATTCCGTACTGGATAATAATCCTCATTTGGAAGAAGTCCTTATCTAAAAGGTACATATGCTAAAGGCTACCCTTCTCCTGTTTAAGACCTCTCAGTTTTTCCTAAACAGTTCTGGAACCTTCTCTTCTGTTCCAAGGGAAGTTGAAACTCAGGGCTTGTCTTCACTGAAGGCTTCACCAGAACTGCTGCAATCAATGCAAACTCTGTTTTTCTCCAACAATTTGTCTGGTGAAGACTGCAATAAGTTGATGGCAGAGAACTCTCCCATCAATTTCAGTACTCCGCCTCAACGAGAGGTGGCAGCTGTGTCGACAGGAGAGCATCTTCCGCTGACATAGCAGTAAGTCGATGTAAACTACATTGACTTAACCTATATATATTATGTAACTTAAGTTGCGTAACTTACACCGACTTACCCTGCAGTGTAGACAATGCCTCAGGAGCAAGAAATTACCCAAACCTTCTGTATTTTTTTAAAATCCATGTCTTACTGAGTTATATGCCCAACAATAACAGTGGAAGCAATAAGACTCAAATGCTCACAATCAAAATATTTTGCAGATCCATTTCCCCCAAATGTGCAGACCTGCAGAACAGCCCTTCAGCAATAAATAAAACACAAATCACTTACATAAAAGTTAAGGGTCTCTCATTGGGGATTTCATCTCCCCTCCTCCTATATTTATTTTAGAGATGATCCAGCTTGAAAAATGTTGGATCCGCTATCCAAATTTATCCAAAATTTGGGGTGATCACATGTAGGGCTGAGCTTCACACCCAACACTAAATTTCTTGTTGCCTTTTTTCTGTCTGTACATCCATCTTCTTCCTTT
This sequence comes from Trachemys scripta elegans, assembly GCF_013100865.1. NCBI lineage: Eukaryota > Metazoa > Chordata > Testudines > Emydidae > Trachemys > Trachemys scripta. The sequence goes on along the minus strand of NC_048298.1, from coordinate 169,588,480 downwards.
ACCCTCCTATCATTCATTTTGCCATAGTATTTTTCATTTCTTTCTGTAAAAGCAAGACACTTTCCTTAATTAGCAATGATTGTGGCTTCTCTGTTGGCCTTATTTTGTTACCCATTTCACATTTCCTTTTGGGTGGGTTTCAATTATTTCTTTGCCATTTCCCTCCTCCAGTTCTCTTGTAACTCATCTTCCTTGCTTCCATCTTTTCCATGTTTGTAACCCAAAATCCAACAGCAGTTCCATTGTTTCTCTCCCAACTACTCTGTAGAGGGTCAACTCACTAGTGGCACACACACCCTCATGGCTGGGTGTGGTGTAGTAAACCATTCTTCTTTAGAACCCTCCTGCCAATAGTTGCTCTGGTCTTGGGGTGATCTGCCTCTTCTTGTGATTTGGCCCTCAAGCCAGCTCACATTTTAGTTCCATCCCTTCTAGGGTAACAAAGTCCAAAATCCTTACAAAAGGTCTTTGGCCTCTATTCTACTCTGGGCCCCATGATCTCTCACACCTTTTTCTCAAGCTTTCCATTTGTCCTAGTCCACTCTCAGAGGCCTCTCGCCATCTTCCCCAATGGCTGGTAGGAAATCTCAGGACTTCCCACTATACTGGGTTCCAGTCTAGGGCCCCTATAACATAACTCCCCCATTTGTCAGAGCTCACCTCTGGAGCCTTCTCTGTCATGTTGACTTGTCTCTCTCCTGGCCTCTTGCCACATTTTTTCTACTCAGGAGAGAATCCTCTGGGTCAACTATCCCTCTGTGCTTCCTCTTCCACCCTTCTGATCTCATGTCTCTAACACCAAGAAAGGGACTTCAATGTTCTTTCCCCTCTCTTCTTAAAGTCTTTTTCTACTCCTTACCTTCTTTATTTATAGTCACCATCCAGCTCCTTCCCCACCTGGGCTTCATCTTTAATCAGGCCTGGCCAACCCTTCATGTGCAGCCAGATGGGTTCATTGCCCTCTGATTCCCACATTAACCTTTTCTGAGAAAGGATGGGGTATCTGCCCCCTTACATGTTCTATCTCAAATATGTATTCTTAGCTCCTTCTTCCCTTCAGCTGTTATATTCCTCTTTTGTTCTCTTGTCTATTCTCTCCTCACACTCTGTTTCCACTATATTATCCACAGCAATTTATTCTCTTCTAATACTTTCTTCCCTCCTTTTGTATCTTTCTTTTTTCTTCCCTCTGTCTTTATCTATTCCTTTCTTTCTCTCTTCCTTTTCTTGCCACCAATTCCCTACTTTTCTTAAGTCCATCATTGTCTGAATCAGCCACTAGTTCTCCCTGGACTCATCTCAACTACTTAACTTTTGTTTTTACTGGGAACACTAAGTGGGACTATTACTATAATCCATTGTATTTTGCAGTATCTTCTTTCACTTTTAAAAAAATAGGGATCTACTGGTCTCCTACATGTGCATGCTACACCTAATGGAAAGAATTATCACAATTTCACTCCATTAGCACTAGCTGGGACGGGTTGCAAGCACTTTGGAGGAGAGGATTAGAATTCAAAATGATCTTGACAAACTGGAGAATGGTCTAAAATAAATTGGATGAAATTCAATAAGGACAAATGCAAAACTCAGAATGGAATAATCAATTGCATAAATACAAAATAGGAAATAATTGCCTAGGAAGCAGTACGACAGAAAAAGATGTGGGGCTATTGTGAGTAAAACTAAATATGAGTCAAAAATGTAATATTGTTGCAAAAAGCATACATCATTCTGGGATGTATTAGCATGAGTGTTGTAAGCAAAATACGAGAAGTAATTCTACTATTCTACTCATCCCCGATAAGGCCTCAGATGGAATACTGTGTCCAGTTCTGGGCACCACACTTCGGGAAAGACTTGAACAAATTGGAGAAAGTTCAGAGGAGAGCAACAAAAATGATCAAAGGTCTGGAAAACAACCTATGAGGAAAGATTGAAAAAACTGATTTTGTTTAGTCTACAGAAGAGACAACTGAGGAGAGATATGAAAATAGTCTTCAAGGTACGTAAAAGGTTGTTATAAAGAAGAGGGTGATAAATTGTTCTCCTTAACCGCTGAGGACAGGACAAAAAGTAATGGACTTAAATTGCAGCAAGGGAGACATTAGGAAAAGCTTCCTAACTCTAAGGGTTGTTAAGCACTGGAACAAAATTACCTAGGGAGGTTGTGGAATCTCCATCATTGTAGGTTTTTTTAAGAACAGGTAAGAAAAACAGGCATGGTCTAGATAATACTTAGCCCTTTCTTAGTGCAGGGGATTGGAATAAAGGACCTATCTAGGTCCTTTCCAGTCCTACATTTCTATGATTCTATGAACTGTACTGATTTGAGCATTACCACTTGTTTGGTCTTCAGAAAGTTACTCACTCTTGACAGGGATCATCAATTATCAGTTTAATTTTTCAAAAGACATTTTGCTGGGTACCTTTTTAACGTTAGAGAATTAATTCTCCAAACTGGAAGATCACAAAGAAAGGAGAGAAAGATAGATTTGTTTTTTATGCTATGCCCGTTCCAATGGTGTTGTAGCTAATCTGTTCCACTAGAACAGGTCCTTCCTGTAGCTGCTGAGACTGAGACACAGAATACATCCTGACTAGATTAAATCTTATTCATACATTCTTTTGTTGTAAATCTAATTAATAAATTAGATTAGTCCCTGAATGCCAGGCATCTTTTCTATTCATAGAACTAGAATCGGGGGATAAATATCCAATGGACAGATGTGTCAACTTTGGTACCATGGAGGCTTTTAATAGTGACTAAATGTAGCTTTTAGGATAAAAAGTGGGTAATAAATTATGAAAATAAACACAGCTGCTGTAATCTATACTGGCTACATTTCCCATCTCAGTCTCTGCAGCTGGTCCCTGTCACATAACACTGGTCTACAATTTTTGAGAAGTCGTCTGCTTCAGAGATAAAATGTGCTATTTATTATGTATTTTGATGTGCTGAATTCAAATATGACAATTAAAACAACTGATTGGCTACTGTTTCTAAGGGTACATCTACACTACAGCGGGGAGTAGATTTAAGATACGCAAATTCAGCTACGTGAATAGCGTAGCTGAATTCAACGTATCGCAGCCGACTTACCCCGTTGTGAGGACGGCGGCAAAATCGACTTCTGCGGCTTTTTGTCGGCGGCGCTTACTACCACCTCCGCTAGTGGAGTTAGAGCGCCGATTCGGGGATCGATTGTCGCGTCCCGACGGGACGCGATAAATCGATCCCCGAGAAGTCGATTTCTACCCACCGATTCAGGCGGGTAGTATAGACCAGACCTAAGATATTTAAGTTTTTACATTTTATATCTATGTATATTGTGTAGATAGTAGAGTTTTAATCATAAATTGTAAACCTAGGTCTTTTCATGTGTTTATGGTTGCTTTACATGATAATATTTCACCTGTCCTGTTTATGTAACACTTTAAAAATCAGCAAAAGGGTTATATAAATAAAATTTATTATGAAACAAAAGGCAAAAAACTATTATGTACATAGTTTAGTCCTATTCAGTATCTACTCGGCGCTTCTTGGCTTGTCTCTTGTATTCATTAAATGGAGCATCTCTTGTCACTGTCCAGCAATAGTCCGCAAGCATTGACGGGCTCCATTTGCCCTGATAGCGCTTCTCCATTGTTGCAATGACCTGGTGAAATCGCTCGCCGTGCTCGTCGCTCACTGCTCTGCAGTTCGGTGGAAAAAAATCTAGATGAGAGTGCAAAAAATGTATCTTTAGTGACATGTTGCAACCAAGGCTTTTGTATGCCTTGAGGCGGTTTTCCATCAACAACCTGTAGTTGTCTGCCTTGTTGTTTCTGAGAAAATTTATTGCCACTAACTGGAAGGTTTTCTATGCCATCTTTTCCTTGCCACGCAGTGCATTGTCAAATGCATCATCTCGAAGAAGTTCACGAATCTGAGGACCAAAAAAGACACCTTCCTTTATCTTAGCTTCACTTAACCTTGAAAATTTTCCATGGAGGTACTTGAAAGCTGCTTGTGTTTTGTCAATGGCCTTGACAAAGTTCTTCATCAGATCCAGCTTGATGTGTAAGGGTGATAACAAAATCTTCTTTGATTCAACAAGTGGTGGATGCTGAACACTTTTCCTCCCAGGCTCCAATGACTGTCGGAGTGGCCAATCTTTCTTGATGTAGTGGGAATCTCTTGCACGACTATCCCATTCACAGAGAAAACAGCAGTACTTTGTGTATCCAGTCTGCAGACCAAGCAAGAGAGCAACAACCATCAAATCGCCACAAAGCTGCCGCTGATGTTCGTCATAGTTTATGCACCTCAAAAGTTGTTTCATGTTGTCATAGGTTTCCTTCATATGGACTGCATGACCAACTGGAATTGATGGCAAAACATTGCCATTATGCAGTAAAACAGCTTTAAGACTCGTCTTTGATGAATCAATGAACAGTCTCCACTCATCTGGATCGTGAACGATGTTGAGGGCTGCCGTCACACCATCAATGGTATTGCAGGCTACATGATCACCTTCCATGAAGAAGAATGGGACAAGATCCTTTTGACGGTCACGGAACATGGAAACCCTAACATCACCTGCCAGGAGATTCCACTGCTGTAGTCTGGAGCCCAACAGCTCTGCCTTACTCTTGGGTAGTTCCAAATCCCTGACAAGGTCATTCAGTTCACCTTGTGTTATGAGATGTGGTTCAGAGGAGGAGGATGGAAGAAAATGTGGGTCCTGTGACATTGATGGTTCAGGACCAGAAGTTTCATCCTCTTCCTCGTCTGACTCAAGTGAGAATGATTCTGGTGCATCAGGAACCAGCAGTCCTTCTCCGTGGGGTACTGGACGTATAGCTGATGGAATGTTTGGATAATGCACAGTCCACTTTTTCTTCTTTGACACACCTTTCCCAACTGGAGGCACCATGCAGAAGTAACAATTGCTGGTATGATCTGTTGGCTCTCTCCAAATCATTGGCACTGCAAAAGGCATAGATTTCCTTTTCCTGTTCAACCACTGGTGAAGCTTTGTTGCACAAGTGTTGCAGCATGTGTGTGGGGCCCACCTCTTGTCCTGATCTCCAATTTTGCAGCCAAAATAAAGGTGATAGGCTTTCTTAACATAGTGGTTATACTGCACTTTTGTGATACAAAAGTCACTTCACCACAAACATAGCAGAAGTTATCTGCACTGTTCACACAAGTACGAGGCATCTCTGATCACTTTGGCTAAACAGAAATGTGTCCCTTTGCAAAATCAAACACTGACAAATAAGAGAGCACGACACTGTATGATTTCTAGAGCTGATATAGGGCAATTTGTTCAGCAGAGTGATTTAAGCTTCATTATAATTGCATCATCCATGACTTCTAGGAATAACACGATGAAATTCATATAACGTATGACGCAATACCAGCTTCAGAGTGCATCATTCATTGTTTTGACTAAAAAGCAAGCACTGTCCAAACCCAGTCATAGATTTAGTCAAAGATCCAGTCAAAGATGTATTTTAGTCATTTCTGGTTTAAATTGAGATCCTTTCCCTTTATAACTCACTTATCCTCCGCCATTCCCAAGTCAAGGGTCGTATATACTGACCCAATAGCATATCTTGAAAACTAGAGCCAATCAACAATGTTAAGCATCATTTTCGTTCTCAGTGACCCAGAATTAGTAAAGTTTGACTACATTTATTTCAGAAGCATTTTGGCTGTAGAGCAGTATAATCAGAGAGTGGCACTGTACATCGTCCTGGAGGATGCGTGGCAAATTTAAATTTCCTACTAAAGCTTAACCCTTTATATTGCAGCACACCTCCAAGTATGCAACATGCCAGGATAAAGTCATCTGAACAAAGGACAGATCCCATAGGCCACTCATTAATTTTTCTACATTTTTCTGATTAACTTAAGCCATTTTCACTTGCTTAAAATTAGTGTTCCTTTATTTTGCTTAAAAGTGAGCAGGAGCTCAGAAAACTTGATTGTCATGTGATTTAGCTGATTGCTGAAAGAAAAGAGCTGCTTCCTGCGTTGCTTGAACAGAGACAATAATGAGTGCCGGATGAAAACAATAAAAAAGACATAAGGAAATCATCACAGGAGAAAGACAAGGAGAAAGATTTAATGGGACAGAACTGATGAGTAAATTAATTATTTATTTGAGAGTCCACTCAGATATGACCTGCTTCGTTATCTCTCATTAAGCCTTGACCCTTGCTTAGGCCTGCCCTGTTGTGCTAGATGTCCCCAGAACTCCAATTTCATACTGAAGTTATGTATCAGATGCATTTCAAGGAGTTGTCTCTTCCCCCTCTCCCTCATTTCTCATTTTTGCACATCAATACCTTACTGCCATTTCAATCCATCCATGGTAGTAATTTGTAATAATAGCAGAATCCAGCTTTACCCAACAAAATATCACCTAATGAAAAAAAGACTCATGTTCCATCAAAACAGAAATATTCAGCTAAGATTTAAACTACTGTTAATGCAAACTAGCTACTTGAACAAAAACAACAAAATCTATCCAAATGCACTCAATGGGCTAAATTCAGCCAGTACCTGAGAACAGACACAGCCAACAGAAGGGAAAATATTCTGCATTCCAGCTTTTGGGTCTCTCAAAAATGGATGTTCACATTCTGCAGTTCCTCAGTGACCAGAACTCCCTCAGAAGCTTTCACATACTCCTGTGGATGCAGGAGGGGGAGTGCAATCTGAGTAACTCCTGGACCAGCCACAATGCAAGCAAAAGACAGATTAGACTGATATTTCAGTACTATTTTGCACATATTTTGGTGGCAAAACCGAAGAGGGCCTGAATTTGTTCTATCGTGCAAATCCACATTCTTAGCGTAGAGGCTCCTGAATGCAACAGAACCAATAATATTATTTGGGGCAACATACAGGAACCTGCACAGGATGATAACTCTCCATGCACACCAATATTACAACTCTGTGGGAGCACCCTCAGCAGGAAGGAAGACTTTGGAGGCAGGCCACAGTAATGGCTAGTAGACCCACTCCCAAAATCCACCAGCCACCTCCTGTACCCAGCAGTGTCTGGTGAAAGATTCCTTTCACCTTTGGATGTCAGCAGATTTTCATTTAGCTTTATATGTCAGACAAACATATGATGATCTTCAATCACATTACAATAAGGCTAGGTCTACACTACCCGCCTGAATCGGCGGGTAGAAATTGACCTCTCAGGGATCGATTTATCGCGTCCCATTGGGACGCGACAATCGATCCCCGAATCGACGCTCTTACTCCACCAGCGGAGGTGGGAGTAAGCGCCGTCGACAGGAAGCTGCAGAGGTCGATTTTGCCGCCATCCCTACAGCGGGGTAAGTCGGCTGCGATACGTCGAATTCAGCTACTCTATTCACGTAGCTGAATTTGCATATCTTAAATCGACCCCCCCCCCCGTACTGTAGATGTAGCCTCAGTCATATAACATTCCACTGAGCAACTATCTAATTTATAAATGTAAGTTAACTATGGAATGATACCAGAGTGGTTCTTATATTGTAGAAAAGCATCAGATTATGCAGCCAAAACAGAGAGATCATTGCCCAAGAGAAGCATGCATGTGAATGGTATGCTGTTATGGGAACTTGCCTACGGGAACAGTAGCAGGAGTCAAATTGGAAGGAGACTGGTGGTGGTGCTCTTTCAATCTCCATCTACAAAATATGCCTACTCACTTAAAATTGCAAAAAATAAGATACCACTCTTAGTACATTGAAAAGCTGCACAAAATACAATGAGTATTGCCCCCATTGTGGTTCAAACACAACCATGAGCTCAATTGTGTTCCTCGAGTTTGGCTTTCACTTGGTGCTGCTTGAATGCTCAAGGCTCAGATCCCTCTCAGTTGGGCTCAGATGCCTTCTGGGCTCCAGTAGGCTAATTGGGGTTGGTACCTTCTTGACTGCGGAAAAAAGTGACTGTATTCTCCGAAACACCACCTACTAATGGTGCCAATATGAACTTTCATTCACAGTCGATTATGCAAATCTTCATAATATGATCCTCATTCTTCTTTCCAAAATGAAATAGTTAGCAATGTTGGCATTTAAAGTACCATCACTGGACATCCAAATTAACACCTGATTTTGATGAATGCAGCACTTCACACTTCTGAGCTACTGTTTCAGGCTCTCTGCAGAAGCTGGCAAACATCACTGTATCTTCTATAGTCTGTTCACATTCTCCAGGGATTTTTTTTTTTTTTTTTTTTTTTTTGCAGCTGTAATGGCTAGAGACTTTCATTAAAAAAAAAGGATGGAGCACTAGATGACAATTTTGAAGAGAAGCAGGTATGCCATACTGCTACATAATGCACTAATTCAAGCTGCATGCAGGCAAATTATATGAGTTTGTAATGTGTTGTAGCCAGAACATGATGTGCTCTTACCTAAAAATGCTCTGAATAAATTAGAATAGATTTATTAAACTAATGTCTCCATCTATCATAACTCCCAGTTTATTTAAAGTCTCCAGATTATCAGATTCTAAAGTCAAATCCCAACTCTGCCACTGACTGGCCATGTGGCCTTGTGAAAGTCACTTAATTTTTCTTGGCTTGATGAATCCCTTCTGGCACAAGCGAAGTACAGATTGCTCATAGGCTCTTCCTCTGGAAAGGAGAGACCAGCCTTGAGAGACTCTGTCTTTTATGGAAAGAGTGTAGCAAGCTTATCTCATAAATCATGTGAAGGAACTGCTAGTACTCTGCTAGTACTTGCACCAATTACAAAAGTCCAGTTGCATGGTAGTTTGTGGTGGCCATGGCCTCTATCATAGTTCATCTGTAGGCTCAGTTATGAAATTCAGACTCCAGGCAACTTTCCTGCCATCTTCTTTTAAGCCTACTGCATAAACCCTTGATATCATCTAACTGCTGTGGTCTCTAGGCTGTGGTGAGGGCCTCCCTCTCTGACAGCTTTTTCCAAATTCTCATGCTGTGGCATGGGCAGCCATTCTACATCCTTTGCGGAGGCAGAAATTCACCCAGAAATCACTCAAACACTCCTGTCAGCAAACAATCAAATATGTGTTTTTCATCTGTGAAATGCCTACATGGACAATAACATTAATAAAGACAATACTAACAATTCAAATGACCAGAATACCCCTCTCTCTGCTGGTCTAGTTTCTAGAACAATGCACTAGCTATTGCCATGGTTATAGGTATGGCTTGGCTTAATATGAGAATTTGCTCCCATTCTTTGGATATAGAAAACCCTACAATTCTGTATCATTTTCCCTATCCAGAAAAGAAACATTAGATTAAGTTTACTGGTCATCCATCATAACCATAATGCACTAACAAGGCCTAATCACCTTCTCCTGCACAGCCACTATTTCAATTTTGAATAGAAGTTATGAAAGATGCTTTTGTATGGAGCTCTCTTCAGTTATATACTCACTGTAAACTGTAGAGAAGAGACTCTCTGCTTATAAGGATCCTTTGATACCTGAGTTTACAGATAAATTGCTTTTTCCCATGCATTCTTTTCAACAGACAGTTGGTTGGCAATTTTAAAGTATTCATTCCATTATGTTGAGTGTCTTGTATACTGATCCTACACTGGGTCTCTCCTTCACTGGGGGGCCAGGAGTCACAAACAATCGCTCACTAACAAACCTGTTGTTTATAAGCCTTTAGCAAATATGCAACTGATTTTCAAGGTCATGATAATATGCCATTTTGTTTCCTTGTCAGGCGTCCTTTCCCTACAAATATACTACATATAAAACAAGTGTCCTCCAGCATTTAGGAGAGACGTAAGGAAGGGAACAGCAGGAAAAATAAGAAAAGAAACATAAAAAAGATAAAACATGAAATGACTATGCCTTAAAATGGAAGCATATTATTGAATCTGCGCTGCTCTATTGTGATTGGTTACATGGTATATTTTCTATTCCTTGATTGGATAAGCATAACTTATTTGGATCCATTGAAACATTTAAGCATGTGAATAATCCCACTGATTTCCTGGGACAACTCTTTTAGGGCTTGTCTACATTAACAACTTGATCAACGGGCAGCTATCGATCCAGTGGGGGGAGGGTCAATTTATCGCGTCTAATCTAGACACGATAAATTGACTGCCAAGCGCTCTCCTGTTGACTCCGGTACTCCACCAGGGTGAGAGGCAGGTGGAGTTGATGGGGGAGCATCAGCTGTCGATTTACCACAGTGAAGACACCACGGTAAGTAGATCTAAGTACGTTGACTTCAGCAACGTTATTCACGTAGCTAAAGTTGCATAAGTTAGGTTGAATCCTCCTCCTTCCCCCAGTGTAGACCAGGCCTTAGATGTATTGGGGCTACAATCAGGAAGGTTTGAAGAAGTCACTGCAATTTTGACTCTCTCAGTGGCAGTTTTGGAAGTGGCCAGGGATTAGTCTGAACAATCAGTTGTGGCACGTCATTTCTTTGGTGGTCCCATTAGCTTCTGCAAAATATAAGCTATTTTAAATAATTCAGATCAAAGTTTTCAGACTTAATTGCCCAAAATTAGATACCTAAATCTTTATTTGGACACTGTGACAGATGTGCTAGCTGTAGCACCCTGGTAACTTAGGTAATTGCGTAACAGAGAAGATTACATCTTACTTGGAGGCAATTAACCTGTTATGTTGACACTTGGGGTGAATGATTGGACTAAAGATATATGAAAGGTAGAAACATGAAGGAAGGGGGGAGTTTAGTGAATGAGCTGGGTGTGGAAGAGAAAAAGTGGATGGAAGGCTCCTCCTGACACATTCATGTAGTATGTTCTGCAAAGCTGGGAATCTAAAGATTAAAGATACACATGGGGAAAAGAAACTGACTGTGGGTGTATTGTGAGTAAGAGACAATCCAAACAGGCCAGACAGAGTGGCCAACTGGGTAGCTGAGAGAGTGTCCTGTGACAGACTCCCAAAGACTAAACCAGAGCATGAGGGACCTCTAGAATAGAAATAAGTTCTAGCCAGCTTTTTTTTTTTTAAGTTATTTTTTGCCTTCTGTATCTGCCTAGCATTTCCCAGTTCACTAAAATAGGCACTATTTTGTGACTATTACCATGAGAGGACTCATCACAACCCATGAAATCCATTGGATCTTTGATGGCACAGAAGGAAGTATTCTGAAATAATTTCAACAAACCCATATCTTTCAAATGTCCCTCACTTTGAGGCATCACTCATTTGAGTCCCAAATTTACCTTCATTCCATATAAATATGATGTCCTTTCATATTCACTCTTGAAAATTATTTTGATCACAAATAATGAATTCCGAAGATGATGTTATAAATAGCTATTTACACTAAAGAAATAATCTCACGGTATCTTTGGTTTCCAGCACAATTTGTTTTCATGTCTCTCATTTAGGTCTGTGTCAGACAGACATGTGGGGCCTTGGTAGGGTGAGAGATGGAGTGATACAAGTGGCAGAGAATTTCACAGAAGGGAAACAATTTTAAATAGTTAGTTAAGTATAGTATTCTCCTATAGCCTGGTTTGCGGGGAAGGGCACACATGAGTAAAATTTGTTGCTTAATCAGTTTTGAATTGAGCATAGTGTTTTTCTCTTAACCTCAGGAACCATATCTGAGAGAATTCAGAGATTTAGATCTCAATATAAAACTCCAAACAGGGTTTCCAGTTGCAATATTTGAGAGGTAAACTACTATTTCACATTCAGCCTCTTTTGTCAGAATCACTTTATCCATACTATATTTATGGATGAGTATGGGCAGTTACAGGCAATTACTTTGGCCTAGAGACATGGTAAACTGCCAACACAAAATACCTCTCAAGTTTTACAAACTGTATTCCTTAGTATTTAACACATTAAGTATAAAATCAATTACCACTGCTGTCAATGAAGTCTCTAACATTCTAAATAATTTAAAATATGAACTGTGTGGTATACAATTATTTCTATCAGCAGCAAGATTGATTTCACCTAATAGTATCTTTGCTCTACAGAAATGGCCTTTGTAGTTAAGTTTTCAACGTTATAACAATAAAGCACAGAAGCCTATAATGTGTAACACAAATAACATCTGTAATCCTCAAGTCTTATACACATTTATTATTCAGAGTAAACAGTGTTTTCACATTTTTTCATAATAGACTTAATGGAGATTTAACAGAAAAAAAATTGTAAACAAACCATTGATTTTCTTCTTTATGGCTTGAAATTGAAATGGTGCTAACCTTTACCAGAATGGTTCCAACAGTTGCACAAACCTTTGTTTGGCCACAATTAATTAAAGTTATTTTATTCCTTATCAATATAAATCACCTTATCTGAATACTCTACATAAGGCCTGTGCACCATTGATCAGGCTTTTGGGACAAGGGTGAATTCACTTTACCTGAATTAGGATGGTAAGTGAGCTCAGAGATGTTTTCTGTTCCAGTTCTGCTGTTCATCACCAAGTTTGGAGAACTCCTCCACTGACACATACTCCTGGTATGATCTCCCAGAATAAAGGCTCATTGAAGCCGGCTGACCCTTCTTTCCAGAATATGGACTACTGCTTAGCTCTTTAGAAACTGGACAGTTTTTTCCTGCCCTTTTGCTCTAAGTTAGGGTTCCCAGCATGCAGGATTCTTCTTGTACGGCTGCTTCTTAATGCTCAGAAACTGTTTCTTCCTGTATTCTAAGAAAATTAACCTTCCCCCTCTTCTCTTCACTTTGGCATTTGTTGTGATACAATGCATGATATTTGCACTCTAAGTCAACAACTTGATATGATGAGTTGATTCACTGTCATGGGTCTGCGACTCAATAATAAGGAGTAATGACACACATTCTTACTGAAATCTTTTTCGATGTTTGCAGTCTTGAACATTCCACATTCTGATTAATTTGAATTTTTTTCCCCAAAAATTTCTGGGCCATTCTTAATCTGAATCAAAAGTACCCAATGGAAAAAGGAGGTTTGGATATTATTTTGCAATGTTTTGCTCATCAATTAATTAATAATCAAATACTACAGTGAAGGGGTCCACAACAACATCTGAACAGATGGATAAAAGAGCTACCATTCTATGACAAGATATCAAATTATAAGAAATTGAGTGGGAATTTTTTTGTGGAGAAATAGTTTATTTTTCACGGTTTCAGGTCAAACAAATCTATTCATGAATTTGCCAAATAGTTGCAGACTAAATAACGTTTTGGGCTACATTCACAGAAAGACTTAGGACTATTCGCAAAACAAGAGTAGCAGCAGATTGTGGTGGTGGTCTTCTATTAATAGTCCACTGGTGAGGGACACAAATAAAATACTTAAATAGTCATTGGGTGAGACACAGAGGATATGTCTGACAGCAAAAAGTTACCTGCACAGTGAGTCTAAGCGCCTGGGTCAACTGATTTGGGCTTGCAGGGCTCACATTTTGGGGCTAAAAATAGCAGTGTAGAGGTCAGGCTTATGCTGGGGTCCAAGACCCTCCCCCTTAACCAGATTTTAGAGCCAACGGTCCAACCCAAATATCTACATTGCTATTTTTAGCCACATGGTGCAAGCTCAAGTCAATTGACCCAGCTCTGAGACACTCTTCTGTGGGTTTGTTTCTTCTCTCTGTGTAGACGTGCCCAGAGAGTGAGAATGACTGTATATCCTCGTAATTAGGGAACTCATCTGAGAGTGGGAAACATGGGCTCATGCCCGCGGTTCAACAAATATTTAGTTATTTATTCAAAAGGAAACAGGAGAGATTGAGAGACACACACTCCAGATTAGGCAACAGCTCAGTGGTTAGGAAACTCACTGGGGAGGAATCAGACCTGGATTCAAGTTCCTGGCTCCAGAGCAGGGATTTGAACCTGAGTCTCCCATATGCCAGGTAAGTGCCCTAACCAGTGGGCTACTGGATATAAAGTGACGCAAAGGAAGGGATGAAAAGAACAGCACCTCCTCATCCTCCTGTTTTATGAATCTAACTTTTCATTTCCTTTACTTTTATTAAGGAAAGGTTTACAATGCTCTGAAATGAATTTTTATTTTTTTAATTTGTCCAAAACTTTTAAAAAGTCCAATTCAGCTTCAATGACCATTTTTTTTCAGTTTATTCTTAGCTGCCAGAAAACCAAATACATCAGTTATTTACACAGTTCTAATGACAAAACATTTACATTAGTACATATCAGAGAGGTAAGTACAATAATATCAATATTTTATTCATATATTTGTAGTCTGATCCAAATTTTGGGCAGACACTTTCACAAATTATGGACAATAATCTTGTTCACTTTATCCAGGCAAGCAGTCCTAGTGAGGTGGGAAAGGCAAGCAGAATTTGGTCCAATGCATCTCTTCGCATGAGAACCTATTGGTACTTTAGTACTTCCAAAATGTAAAGGCACTCATTGGAGAGGCAAGGTGGGTGAGGTAATATCTTTTATTGAACCAATTTCTGCTGGTAAAAGAGACAAGCTTTTGAGATTACTTAGAGCTCTTCTTTGGGACTGAGGGTATGAACATCATTTACATGTCCCCCAATGCTATGTAAAATCTGTTGTTGTTATACTGCCAACAGATTTACTCAACTAGAGAATTTACTCCCTGTGAATCAGCCAAACAGATTTGACGGGGGAGGGATAGCTCAGTGGTTTGAGCATTGGCCTACTAAACCCAGGGTTGTGAATTCAATCCTTGAGGGGGCAATTTGGGGCAAAAATCTGTCTGGGGATTGGTCCTGCTTTGAGCAGCAAATGGGACTAGATGACCTCCTGATATCCCTTCCAACCTTGATTATGATTACGTTTACATTTGACATGTAGTGAACAATACCGCCTTTTATGAAAGGCACAGAAATTCAGCTAGCATTTCAACTATAGAATATGCACCTATTTCTGCAAATGAACAGGTAAATTTAGACAATTTTAGTTTACCCACTTGACTTTTGGGTTATAGTCAAGGGCACTCTGTTAGAGGACATGTTTCTCTGTTTATGGAAAGGACTGATATCTGAATGGTGACTATGGTTTACAAACGTGGTGAAAGAAATAGATTTCATTAAAACTGAAGCTATATGACCCATCTATTCCATTACTAGATCAGAGGGGCTGATACTGTGTTCGCATAGCTGCTTTCTAATAGTACCTTTTTACAGCTTTGCAAATGTAAAAATGTGTCCTTGGACAAAGTCAGACAGGAATTTTTTGCAGATCACATCATTTGTCCAATATACTGCAGATTTTATTTCTGATTATTTTGTCTGCATGCAAAATATTGTAATTAGAATCTGATCCAAAAACCACTGACATTCATGGTAATCTTTCCACTGACTTTGGTGAGCTTTGGAAAACGCCCATATTCAGTAACAAAGATAACTCAAAACTATAAACCTCAAAAATAAACTGGCTCTGAATACTTCTAAATAGCCAAACTTAGAGGACCATTTAATATATTTTAATCTACAGTCAATTTATTTTTCCTCTTTCAGGTCCCATGCTACATCATCTATTTTCACCTTCTGTAATAAATAAAGTGGGGGGATAGCTTCCTTTGATGGACACCCAGCCAGCCAGTTAGCTGTAAAATCCCTCCTGGTAGCTGTTCTTTACTGGCTTTACCTGTTGTGGAGGAAAAATAGTCCAAGGCCTAAACTTTGGTCAAGTGAACTGTATGTAGGGTCAGGTGAACTGTATGTGTGGCCTGAAGGAAGAAGAAAAGGGCGGGGGGGGGGAGAGTAAAAGGAGAAGGGTAGACAGAAATCATAAAAGCAGAACTAACTGTAGACATTATAAAAGTAGAATTAACCTTTGTAACAGATTATGATTAATAGATGTCAGGTGACAGAGCAAGAAACCGCAAGGGGGCAGACTGTGAAAAACAGGAAAGCTTGCTAAGCTATATTCCTTTTTTGTGGGAATGTATTCCAAATATGGCAATAATGTTGATAAGAAAGTATGCATTACTTAATTGTGGTTTTATGCTATATAAACTATTTGAAAATCTGTCGTCGGGGGGATTGCCAGTTCACTGGTACCCCCCGTGCATGCATGAAAATAAAGAGGCCTCAGGCGATTCTGATCCAAACACAACGCGTGGTCATTTTTCCACAACAATCTTGGTGCCAGTGACTCGGATCCACAGACTGTCCACCGGACCAGGAGGCCGCAGACCGTTCCCCTCCGAACCCAGCCGGCATTTGATAGGTGAGAGACATTTTAAATCTCTATTTGGGTTATTGGTGGAGGACTGCCCGTAGGCCCTGGGTCGGGTGAGTACCAAGCTGGATAAGGACCTTTGCTGCCAGACTCGCCTGACAACCTTTTTGGTTTCCCCGGGAGGAGCCACGGGTAAGTGGCGGGGAGTCGGGGTTCCCACCAGGATAGGCCTCAGTTGTAGGCCTTATGTCAGCGGTTGTGTGCAAGTGTGAATGACTGAAATGAGTGAGGGTCATAGGAAGACGCCCAGAGCTTTCTGCAAGGCCTTGAGGCTTACGACCAGGAATGTCTCTAAAGCAAGCCCTATGACCCGTGTGAGTGGCCTGATAGTGTTCAGGGGAGCTGAGGATTATGTGAAAAAGGGATTGCGGGTCCAGGTCATGCGATCAGAAACTTAGGGATTGTGAGATTGGATCTCACAGTTGGTAACCTAGGGATAGCTGACCCAAGCCCTACGATCAGGTAGACACCAGGAAAATGGGGGGTGGTGAGTTCAAAAACCCTGCCGTCCCGCCAAAAGGCACACCAGTGTTTTATATGTATAAGAATTAAAGTCCTTTTACTTGTAAGTTTTTAGACAAATGGAATTGGTATACCAGCGATGATCCAAATGTAGAGTTTCCCATAGAGGGAAGTTTTGATCTTGACAAAATTGTGCACCTTAGAGGCGCACTATTGGTTAACAAAGTGGGGCAGGGTCATTATAATGCATATTTTTATTGGTGTAAGGAAACAGTAAAACGGCGCCATAAATCTCAAGTAGGGAGTCCCAAGGACTCCCAAGAAAAGCTTAAAACGCAACTAAAAAAAAGATAAAAAGGAAATTGACTCTTTTCCGTAACCCCGCTGGCCAGCAGATATTGCTCTATTCATCTAGACCCCTTCAGGAGGCAAAGCCCCTTTGGAGTATCCCCTCCATACCTCCTGATGATCTTATAGACCTGTTATTGTCAATTTTTCTCTTTAGTCCTGTTTATCGGTTAATCTTTTGAGAAAAGACTTGCTGTGTAAATTAAATTGTATAATCTGCTGTACCTCAGATGGTGTGTATCTGGACGTGCCTGGTCCCGCTCACAATGAAGTCCTGGCAGTTTAATAGGAGCAGACTGACCCCAGCCCTTCCTCGTTGCAACAGGAACTGCTGCTTAAGGTCTCTCCCTCCCTGTGGGCTTTGTGAGCCGATCATGCCAACCAGGTTGGGTGCATTGGGTCTGCCCAAGCCGTTAAGATTGGCCTAAACCCAACAATAACCCTTCCCAAGTTACAGCACCCTTTAACTGGACAACCCTGGTACCAGACCGATTCCAAAATCTGCTTTCATTGATACCCGAGGTCCAGAAAATTTCTGATTTATAGGGACAAATTCATATCCTTAAAAATGTATATCAGATAGAAAAAGGTGCCTTTCAGACAGCCTATAGGCTGTCTTCTTTGTGTATTAGTTGGGATTTGCTGTGTACGGTAACCAAAATTATATGCAAACCCCATCGTATTGTTATATTGAATGGGCTAACAGTTGTGGTGATGATGTTTTTTGGGGGATTGTGCCTTTGTTATTGCTGTGCATATAATTTTTTTTTACTAGGCAAGGGAACAAGTGGCATTAATGATTGTTAATAAAATTTTTGATAAAAGTTGGGATGAGAAAAGGGAAAGAAAAAAGGAAGGAAATCAATGGGCTCATGAATGTTAAAGTTTAGGCCAAAGGTGGCGACAGAGAAGTGCCAAAGGGGGGAATTGTGGAGGAAAAATAGTCCAAGGCCTAAACTTTGGTCAAGTGAACTGTATGTAGGGTCAGGTGAACTGTATGAGTGGCCTGGAGGAAGGAGAAAAAGGGGGGGGGGTGGAGTGTAAAAGGAGAAGGGTAGACAGAAATCATAAAAGCAGAACTAACTGTAGACATTATAAAAGTAGAATTAACCTTTGTAACAGATTATGATTAATAGATGTCAGGTGACAGAGCAAGAAACAGCAAAGGGACAGACTGTGAAAAACAGGAAAGCTTGCTAAGCTATATTCCTTTTTTGTGGGAATGTATTTCAAATATGGCAATAATGTTGATAAGAAAGTATGCATTACTTAATTGTGGTTTTATGCTATATAAGCTATTTGAAAATCTGTCGTGGGGGGGATTGCCAGTTCATTGGTACCCCCTGTGCATGCATGAAAATAAAGAGGCCTCAGGCGATTCTGATCCAAACACAATGCGTGGTCGTTTTTCCACAACACTGTAAAGGGTTAAAAAGTCCTCCAGGTAAAGAAAAATAGTGGGCACCTGACCAAAAGAGCCAATGGGAAGGTAGAAATTTTAAAATTGGGAAAGAAACTTTCCCTTTGTCTGTTCTCTCTGGGCTGAAGGGTCAAAGCAACCATGCTATAAGCAGCTAAGCCAAGTATGATTATAAGTCATCAGATCATGCCTAGAACTACTTATCTGAACTCCAGAGTGTAAGTAGATCAGAACATTTAGCTAGATGTGATTAGGGTTATTTCTTTTATTTCTTATTGGCTTGTGGACTCCTCTGTGCTAACCCCAGATGCTTTTGTTTGCTTGTAACCTTTAAGCTGAACCCCCAAGAAAGCTATTTTGGGTGCTTGATTTTTGGAATTGTTCTTTTAAAATCTAGCAAAAGCCTAAATTCCAGATGTATTTTCTTTCTTTTTGTTCTTAATAAAATTTACCTTTTTTCAAAACAGGATCGGATTTTTGGTGTCCTAAGATGTTTGTGCATGTTGTTTGATTAGCTGGTAGCCATGGATAATTTCCTTGTTTCCTTTTTCAGCTCTTCCTTGGGGGGGAGGGGAGGTGAAAGGGCTTGAGGGCACCCCACAGGGAGGAATTCCCAAGTGCGCCTTCCTGGGTTCAAAGCGGGTTTTGTTGCATTTGGTTGGTGGCAGCGTTTACCAAGCCAAGATCAGAGAAAAACTGTAACCTGGGAAGTTTAATACAAGCCTGGAGTGTCAAGTATTAATTTTTAAAATCCTTGTGGGCCCCACTCTATACTCAGAGTGACAGAGTTGGGATTCAGCCTTGACACCCTTTCAGTATAAAATAAAGGTGTTTAAAAATATATATCTGGATTTACCTACTCTTACTATGAATGCTGTCATAGAAGGAAGTATTATGTCCTGACTGAAGGACCAAATCATGGTCCCCCCCACACTGTGACGGGTTGGATCACAGAAACCCCCTTGGGAGCTGCCACCCNATTATATTGACTTATTATCAAGTTTTTTATAAAACCATATAGACTGCACAACGTCACAACCTACTCTTACTATGAATGCTGTCATAGAAGGAAGTATTATGTCCTGACTGAAGGACCAAATCATGGTCCCCCCCACACAAAGTCCAATAAAGCTGCTTTGTGTATGGGAGTTATGCAAATTTGTGGACCTTCAAGTAGGGGCCAATGTTCCCATGTAATCAGATAATGCGGGGTTGAAGAGAGTAATGGAGTAAGTTCTCCCTGCTCTGTGTTTGGTTCACCTGAACCATGCCACTGAGAAATCTATAACCCCTATCATTCTTCGGGCCTTCTCACAATGTTCCCCTTCACTCTCCAGTGTAAAAAGCCAACGAGGTGGACAGCCTGGCCACAGAGTTCACCTCTGCATGTGCCCTCCATTATGTCCCCTGTGCACAGATGAAATGATGCGGAACTGATTCTCATTTATAGCAAGGCTATTTTACTCTGCCAGAGAGAAGTAAAGGAAGCGTAGTAATGAGAATCAAGCTCTACATTTTTAATGTCTTTGGCCTGTGTCCTTGGAGTTGTAGAGATAAGAAATTATGTTCAAGGTAGGGTTTCTTTAAATAATTGTTACCTTTGGTTGTTACACTAGGAGAAAGAAGAGCATCAGAACTTAAATCCAGCTTTGGCTTTGGCTCAGAATACTCTGTTTTAAATAAAGTCTTGGCAGGCATCTTTGTCAGAGTGGAAGAGGAGTTTTATACCTGAATGGTGACTGCATATGTTCTGCACACAAAGTGTACTTCTGAAAGGCTTTTTAGATTCACCTGGCTTTCATTAAAATTGGGATTATATTAGTAGGCATGTCAATTTTAAATAAGAGGGGCTGATATATGCATGGTTGTTTCCTGAAACTAGATTTTCACAAAGTTCCTACCACAAAGAATGCAACCTTGGGAAAGGTCATAATGAATCAGCCCCATTTTAAATGTGTTGGAATTAAAATGAGTTTAGAAGATGTAATTCCATCTGGATGGACAGGCTGCATATCCTAGAATCTACCTACCTAGTTTACAGTCAGCCCATAACCGTAATTACAGTTAACCCATAACCATAACTATAATTCAGGTAGTTTAGAAACTGAGGGCATGGCTACAGTTGCAAATGTAGAGTGCTTTGAGTTAAACCAGCCTTCATAGAGCGCAGTAGGGAAAGTGCTACAGTCTGTCCACACTGACAGCTGAAAGCGCACTGGTGTGGCCACATTTGCGGCACTTGCAGCAGCATTGGGAGCAGTGCATTGTGGGCAGCTATCATAAAGAGCACCTTTTCCCATTCTGGTGCTGTGGTTTCTGGGAAGGGGCCGGGGGCTGCAGGGCATTCTGGGTCCTGTCCCAATGCCCCATGATGAGGGCCGGTGGAAAGATGTTTTGTGCCCTAGGTGAAACTTCCACCTTGCACCCCCCCGTCCCCGAGCCCCTGCCCTGAGGTGCCTCCCCTGCGGCAGCTCCCCACCCCCCACCCTGAGGCACCCCCCACCCCAGCTCACCCCTGCCCCACCTCCTCCCTGAGCACGCCGTGGCTGCTTCGCTTCTCCCGCCTCCCAGGTTTGCGGCGCCAATCAGCTTAGGCACCGCAAGCTTGGGAGGTGGGAGAAGTGAAGCAGCCATGGCGTGCTCGAGGAGGAGGCAGGGTAGGGGTGAGCTGGGGCGGGGAGTTCCCCTGAGTGCCGCCCCCCACCCCCTTGCTGCAGGCGGCCCTCCCCGCGCTCCACTGCCCCAGCTCCCTCCTCCTAAATGCCAGCGGCGACCGGGGTGGGCGAAGATCCGGCCGCCGCGGTTGCTGCCGAAGAAAATGGTGCCCCCCCAAATCCTAGCACCTTAGGTGACCGCCTAGGTCGCCTAAATGGTTGCACTGGCCCTGCCCGCGATGCATTGGTTCACATCCCAGCAATCCCTCTGCTTCCGTCCACAATTGGCACCATCTTTCAACGTTTTTTGTACTCCGTGCTCTGTCTTCCCTTTCAGTCTATGGGAATGGAGCCTGAACTGCTGAGGAATATGCTGACGAGTCTTGCCAACACATCACATTTGGCAGTTGAGTTATTCCTTAAGATCCAAAGTGACAGCAAGGACTCCGACGATATCGACTCGGGTAACACATACAATATGAGATTGCTTGTGCCACTGATAGACATGCTCACCACCATGGAGAGGCGCTTTTGGGCTTGGGAAACAAGCACTGAGAGTGGGATCACATCATCATGCAAGTCTGGGATGATGAGCAGTGGCTGCAGAACTTTCACATGAGAAAAGCCACTTTCATGGGACTGTGTGAGGAACGGCGCAAGGACATGAGATTGAGAGCTGCCCTGACAGTGGAGAAGCGAGTGGCTATTGCAATCTGGAAGCTGGCAATTTCATATAGCTCCCGATCAGTCGCTAACCAGTTTGGAGTGGGTAAGTTGACCGTTGGAATTGTGTTGATGCAAGTTTGCAGGGCCATTAATCGCATCCTGCTTAGAAGAACCATGACTCTGGGTAATGTGCGTGATATTGTGGCTGGCTTTGCACAAATGAGTTTCCCTAACTGCAGAAGGGCGATAGATGGGAGGCATATTCCAATTCTGGCACCAGCCCACCTAGCCTATGAGTACATTAATTGGAAGGACTATTTTTCTATGGTTCTCCAGGAGCTTGTGGATCACCATG
This sequence comes from Trachemys scripta elegans, assembly GCF_013100865.1. Classification (NCBI taxonomy): domain Eukaryota; kingdom Metazoa; phylum Chordata; order Testudines; family Emydidae; genus Trachemys; species Trachemys scripta. Next base: position 169,566,389 of record NC_048298.1, on the reverse strand, counting down.
GGTGTTTCATTGACATTAACGCAGGCTGGCCCAGAAAGTTGCATGATGCACGCATCTGTTCAGGAAGCTGCAAGCTGGGACTTTTTTCCCAGACCAGAAGATCACCGTAGGGGAAGTTGAAATGCCCATTGTGATCCTTGGAGACCCCGCTTACCCTTTAATGCCATGGCTCATGAAACCCTACACAGGGAGCCTTGACAGCAGCAAGGAGCGGTTCAACAGGCTGAGCCAGTGCAAAATGACCGTGGAGTGTGCTTTTGGCTGATTATAGGGCCGTTGGCGCTCTCTGTATGGGAAGCTTGACCTGGCAGATAACAGCATCCCCGCGATTATATCCACGTGCTGTACCCTCCATAACATTTGTGAAGGGAAGGGTGAAAGATTCACTCAGGCATGGAACTCGGAGGTTCAACACCTGGAGGCTGAATTTGAACAGCCAGAGAGCAGGGCTATTAGAGGGGCCCAGCGCCGGGCTGCAAGGATTAGGGATGCCTTGAGGGAGCAATTTGAGGCTGAAAGCCACCAGTAATATCTGGTGCCCTGCATGGGAGTGAAGTGCAGTGGTTCCAATGTTAGTAGGAATCTGTGTATGCTACATATGATACACTGACTTGCAGTGTCTGTTGCTTTCCTGGGCTAAGGTATCTTTTACTTTATGCAATAATAAAGAATGTTTTCAAAGCAAAAAATTCCATTTATTGAAAAGAAACACAACTGCTTGGAAACAGAAAGGGCAAGGGGGTGGGGTGGGGAACGATACAATCACAGATTTGAGTATGTCTTGTTATCAAACTCAGCCTTCCTGTTTGGAGTGCTGTGCAATGAGCGCTGCACTTCAGGATGGCTATACTGCATGATGATAGGGGTTGAGTGCAGTGGGTAAGGGTCATGGTTTTCAGGGCGAGCGAACATAATGCCTGAGAGCCCCAAAATGGTGAGTAAGCACAGGGTCAAGGGGGACTGATTATTTCATGGCTGTACTGTGCCTTGGGGTGAGCCAACAGCTGCAGGGGGCCCCTATACTGAACAGTCTCCACATTTTCCACAGGAGTTCATCCTGGAAGATATCTCGCTTCTGAGGGTGACCTGGGAAGCAAGGGAGGGTCTTCTACTACAATGCGGCTTCCGCCCTGGCCCATGTGCAGCTTGCCTGTGTGCAGCAATGATTCCCCCGCCCCTCATAGCACAGTGGCACAGACATGTTAGCCTGACTGGGACAAGGACCACAGTGGCTCTCCCACGAAACCTGTGCAAGTGCATTGCCCAAGTTCTTGATGAGACCTTTGAAGAGGTCACTGAGGCCAATTACCGTGATGTGAGAGAGCATATCAATGCCCTATCTAGCCATGCATGCAACCCTAACCCACCTCACCCCCGGAGCCCACACCAAATAACTTCTTTCGCAAAATAAAAGCCACTTTACCGGGAACCTCCTGGTGTTTGTCCTTCCCCAAGCACCGGCCGCCGCAACTGGCTACTTTCCTCTTGTCTTGAGAACAGCTCCTGGATGCATGCATCTAGGGATGCTGGGGTGTCTTCCTCCTTCTCAGCACCCTCGCTCCTGCTTTCCTCCTCCTCCTCCTGCCTTGTTGGACTGGGCTCTGAAGTGTCCATGGTGGGAGTGGAGTGGAGGTGGGGTCGCCCCCAAGTATCGCATCCAGCTCTTTGTAAAAATGGCAGGTCATGGGGGCAGCACTGGAGCGGCTATTTGCCTCGTGGGCTTTGTGGTAAGCATTCCTTATTCTTTAACCCAGTACTGCAGAGCGTCCCGGTCATGATTCTGTTCCATCATGTCTCTATATCTGCCCGAAGGTATCATAATTCCTACAGCTGGAGCGCAGCTGGGACTGGACAGCTTTCTCCCTCCAAACACTGATGAGGTCCAGCATCTCGCCATTGCTCCATACTGGGGATTACCTGGTGCATGGAGGCATGGTCACCTGGAAAGATTCGCTGAGAGCACTCTACGCCTGGCTGAGCAAACTGGAAGGGAATTTTCAAATTCCCAGAGAATTTAAAGGGCGGGTCTGACGGTTGGTCACCTGAGGGCAGGGCAGTAGAGTTCAAACTGATGACCAGAGTGGCTAAAACAGGCATTGTGGGATACTTCTGGAGGCTGATCAGAGTGCATTAACAGGGCGTCCACACTGGTGCTGTGGTGCTCCAGCGGGGGCTCATCAAACATTATTCCACTCACTGAGGGGGGTTACCAGGGAGCGCTCTAGCCACGGAGTCAGAGTGCTCTACATGCCTTGCCAGTGTCATGAGTTAGAGCGTATTGGGCTGCTTTGTAGACATGCCGTAAATCATCTTCACCTCTAGTTCATGGTCAAATCAGAGAGTATGTGTAGACTAACCTTGTGCAGGAAAAATGTACGCCTTGGTTTATAAAGAGAACAATTGTCTCTACCTTTTGGTCTACTGGTCTATTTATTAGCCATCACACACCACACTTTTAAAAATATTTTAATAGAAACACACTACTGTCTCTTGCAGCTTTCCCTCTTTATGCTACGATCTCAGATTGCAAAAGATAAGCAGGTGTTGGGCTAATAAGTAGTTGGACAGGAGGCCAGGAAACATGTACAGAACCTACTAAAAGAAGTTTTCTGTGCTACATTAGATAGCATTCTTCCAGGGGGGACACTAACTGTGTTGCCAAAGCACTGTCTTTTGGATGAGATGAAAAACTGATTGCCTGACCACTTGTAACTATTAACGTTTCCACAGCACTTCTATTCCAGAGACTGCTAGCCTGATTCTCCACTGTCTTCCACCAGTATTACACCTGTGTATCTTCATTAGAAATAGTTTTCATTTACATTGGTGCAAAAGGAGACTCAGTCACAAGGTGCTTTCCAGCAAAATTTTAATTGGGTTAATTACAGCTTGCTAACCTGAATTTCAAATGAGACACAGTCTACTTCTTCACTTTTTAACTGCTCTGTTCACCATGCACTGTTAAACATTTGTCTCCACCCTGCTGCATTCCACTGGGATGTGAAGTAATCCCTTAATACAATCAATATATGTAGTTGAAATTTATAAGGCCCTTCAGGTTACTTCTGGATAAAGGCTGTGTGTAAAAGTAAATTATTTTTATGTCTTGCTAAGTTGCATTTGTATGTAAGAAAATATTGTACCTTATGGAATGTCTTTCAGTTAAAGATCAAGATTGCCACACAACTGGAACTGGTAAAGATTACAAGTCTGATTATCCACTCACACTCACCACTGTCAGTGAACAGAATCTGCTGAAGTCAATGGTGTGAAACTGGTAAGAGGAAAATCAGGCCCTAAATATTCAATGTTCCAGAATGATATGTCATACAAACAAAAGCAATTATTGACAACCAGATAGATGTAAAAACTGTAGGTCACAGAGATTCACTTGGATAATTTTGGTTCAGATCATGTCACCAGCTCAGTAGGACCTTCCTGCAAGGTAGGGTGATGACAGTATTTTGGGGCATGGTGGGTGAAGGCAGTGCTGGTCCAGAGCAATTATACACATACTATAATTCTCCTACAGTAAAAAGGTAACAGAAGTATTGGAGCATAAGCTTTCGTGGGTAAAAACCTCACTTCTTCAGATGCAAGTAATGGAAATTTCCAGAGGCAGGTATAAATCAGTATGGAGATAACGAGGTTAGTTCAATCAGGGAGGGTGAGGTGCTCTGCTAGCAGTTGAGGTGTGAACACCATGGGAGGAGAAACTGCTTCTGTAGTTGGATAGCCATTCACAGTCTTTGTTTAATTCTGATCTGATGGTGTCAAATTTGCAAATGAACTGGAGCTCAGCAGTTTCTCTTTGGAGTGTGGTCCTGAAATTTTTTTGCTGTAAAATGGTTACCTTTACATCTGCTATTGTGTGGCCAGGGAGGTTGAAGTGTTCTCCTACAGGTTTTTGTATATTGCCATTCCTGATATCTGACTTGTGTCCATTTATCCTCTTGCGTAGTGACTGTCCAGTTTGGCCAATGTACATAGCAGAGGGGCATTGCTGGGACATGATGGCATATATAACATTGGTGGATGAGCAAGTGAATGAGCTGGTGATGTTGTAGCTGATCTGGTTAGGTCCTGTGATGGTGTTGCTGGTGTAGATATGTGGGCAGAGTTGGCATCGAGGTTTCTTGCATGGGTTGGTTCCTGAGTTAGAGTTGTTATGGTGCGGTGCATAGTTGCTGGTGAGAATATGCTTAAGGTTGGCGGGTTGTCTGTGGGCGAGGACTGGCCTGCCTCCCAAGGTCTGTGAAAGTGAGGGATCATTGTCCAGTATGGGTTGTAGATCACTGATGATGCGTTGGAGAGGTTTAAGCTGAGGACTGCTATGTACATTGGCCAAACTGGACAGTCACTATGCAAGAGGATAAATGGACACAAGTCAGATATCAGGAATGGCAATATACAAAAACCTGTAGGAGAACACTTCAACCTCCCTGGCCACACAATAGCAGATGTAAAGGTAGCCATATTACAACAAAAAAACTTCAGGACCACACTCCAAAGAGAAACTGCTGAGCTCCAGTTCATTTGCAAATTTGACACCATCAGATCAGGATTAAACAAAGACTGTGAATGGCTATCCAACTACAGAAGCAGTTTCTCCTCCCTTGGTGTTCACACCTCAACTGCTAGCAGAGCACCTCACCCTCCCTGATTGAACTAACCTAATTATCACCATACTGATTTATACCTGCCTCTGGAAATTTCCATTACTTGCATCTGAAGAAGTGAGGTTTTTACCCACAAAAGCTTATGCTCCAATACTTCTGTTAGTCTTAAAGGTGCCAAAGGACCCTCTTTTGCTTTTTACAGATTCAGACTAACACGGCTACCCCTCTGATACAGTAAAAAGGACACTGAGGGTCTGAGGAGCCATCACAGGCTAGAAATTAGATTTTGGCCTCAGTGCTTAAGTAAGATTGATTTTATCTAGTGTCTCCAACCAGGTTGCACAAGTGTACCTGTGGGCAAAATATGATCCCTTGTGCCCTGGGTCAAAACCAAAATGCACTTCCAGTCTCGCCACCACCCAAACAGTCACAAAGCCACACTACTATATCAGCTGTATTTTGAACATTGGGATTGTCATGCTGGATCAGACCAGTGGTTCATCTGGTCCAGTACCTTGTCACTGACAAATACCACCTGACATTTTTTTAAAGAAAAAAAAAATCCTCCTATGCACAACATGTAATTAATCTGTGGAACTCAATGCTGCTAGGTATCATGAAGGCCAAAAGAACGGGATTCATCAACAGTAGACATTTATAAGGATAATAATGAAAATATCCACACTTGTTAAATAAGATTTCAAAAAATATTTAAATCCCAGGTCTTCAGGACATGACAACCTCATTGGTACCAGATACTACAGAGGAAGGTTCAAAACACCCTGCAGTGGACAGTTGTTCAATAACCTGCTCATGGGGGAATTTCCTTCCTAACCCTATCATTATCCCATTTCCTGTTTTCCACACAAATACAAACTCTTCGTGAGTACTACAAAACTTTTGGCCTTAATGATCTTTCGCAGCCATTAGTTCCACAGATAAAATAAATTTTGTGTAAATGTTATAACCGAGACATGGGCACTCTGACCTAGTGGTTTGAGCAGCAGTCTCAAGTCAGGCCACGTCCAATACCAGGAGGCCAGAGTCCAAAATAGGCCAGAGGATAAATCAGGTGTCAGGCAAGGTCAGCTTACCAAAAGATCAGCAGCACGAGCAGGTATCATAGGGGAAGCAGTCCAGAGCAGGAAGAACCCAGTTGCCTGCACAATGTCCTGTTCCAGTCCTTGGGTTAAAGAGAGGCTGGGGACCAATCAGGACTCCCCAGAGTTCCATCGAACAGATCCCTGGAATGGAGTCTTCTGCTAGAGTTCAGCTGCTATTCTAGCAGGTCACTGGGTGGCAGTTTGGGATTACCTTGCTATTAAGTGCCCTGTGAACCATGGCTTGAGACCTGTGGTCCTTAACAGTGAAGTGGATTTCTCTTTTAATTTGAAATTTGTGCCTTTCGGTTTAAAACTAATTACTACATTACGAGGGAGTAACCAGCAGCAACTGGATTTACTTCTGATGAATGATACTCAGACTGAGGGCAAGTCTATACTACCCGCCTGAATCGGCAGGTAGAAATCAATCTCTCGGGGATTGAATTATCGCATCTCGTCGGGATGTGACAATCGATCCCCAAATCGACGTTTCTACTCCACCAGCGGAGGTAGGAATAAGTGCTGTTGACAGGGGAGCCACGGAGGTCGATTTGCCGCCGTCCTCACAGCAGGGTAAGTCGGCTCCGATACGTCGAATTCAGCTTCGCTATTCGCGTAGCTGAATTTGCGTATCTTAAATCAACCCCCTCCCCCCCCATAGTGAGGACATAGCCTGAGACTCATGAGCTGCTCCTTTAATGCGTCTCCTGCAGCTCTTTGCAACACATGATATTAAAACGCTGTGTGATTCAATTATTAACCAATCAGGATGTTTTTACTATGTTATTAATCAACTGCAGTTGATAAAATAATATATGGTCAGTCATTTTGCTGTGAACATTTTATATATTTATAGTAAATGAAACAGTGAATTCACACTATACTGAGTCTCTTTTGGATAGTGCTGATTGCTAATTTGGTTCTTGAACCACTGAGGTCTGAGTATCACTGCTCTAGACTATTGTTTATACCAGTGTTTAAAATGTTCATTCATGGAAAATCTGACCTCACAGCAAGTTGCCTCAATTAGCAAGAATTATATTTTTAAAACAATATGTATTAGAAAACCTCCAAAGTCAGAAGTATACTATGAATTCTATGAGTTTAGAAAGTCTTGTTCGCAACCACTGGTTTTCCCCCCTCACTGAGACAGTTTCTGGAAGTTTCAGATCCTGAAGTGCCATCATGATGCATGAGGTGCAGATGTAAATATTGTAACTGATTATTACACTGGCACATTTTGTCTTCAGCTTTAAAAATAACAGTTTGTTAAAAATATTATAAATAGGAGAGGATTTTTCCACAGAACTGCATTCAGTTTTTAAAAGCATTGTAATTAATATTGTCTGTAGTATTTCCCTTAGCTATAGTACTGACTATCTAGACACTTTTTTTTTTAATTTCTAAAAGGGTGTTCTACTAATAAACAGCAACATTCGTTTTTTCTAAACCTCTATGGAGTTATGCTGTTGACACACCAATAGAATCAGCCTTAAATTTAACAATGCAAGACATAAATTAACTGGAGCAGTAAATAAAGGAAATAAAATGTTTGAAAGGGAAAAAAATAAAATGCTGGGTAAGATATTAAAAATGATTATGTTGAGCATTGTCATTTTGTATATACACTTTATGCAACCTATAGCTTTCTCACCTAGGAACTTATCTGGAGCTGTCAGGAGAAACCTATAAATGCAAACTTATCAAATACATGTGATCTGACCTCAGATGCATTAGTAAAATTAGGTTTCATGGGGATAAGTTCAGTTTTAAATGGGAGCTGTCTGTATCTTTTAAGTCAATAAACTCCCTCAGGCTAACACTGCCTCTGCTATTGAACCCTCAATTCTTTACTTGAACTTCAGAGACAAGGCATGTGAATTATTACACAGATGAATAATGATTATTCATCAAGACTATCTTCCCTAAAAAACAAGAAGTCTCACTGGACAGTCCATAAATATTAATAAAAGCCTATGCTTTAGGAATCAGTGGAAGATCAGAGAAGTATCCAGAACCTCTGTAGTAGAGCTTGCCTAAGAGGATACAATATTACCTAGGCCAGGATGAATTAGTGGAACCATGATGAAGGTGGATAGCAAATCTCTTAAATCAGAAAGGGAACAATTTATAAAGAACAGTGATATTGTTGGGTGAAAAAAGCATTGATATTTATCTATGTTCCATAATGGTAGTGAAATTGAGTTTTAAAGGGACAGGAAAATAAACAGTTCCTTTGTTAATATGGTTTAGAATGAGGTGGATTTTAAACTTAAAAGATGTAGTGTATTTAAATAATATTTATAATGATGCTCATTATAAAGTTATTTTAATGCAGCCAGATCAACTCACAATGTGATCACACTGCAGGGATACCCCTATAGCCAGTTATACTGCATAAAGCAAATATTCTGATTAATTAAATAGGAAATCTAAGATGATGGAATGGATAATAAAGATTTCTGTAGTATGAGTTTGGCATGGTCACATTACTTAGGGTGACAGTGTCATGAGTGAGTTATGGAGGCCATGCCAAATGAGTGCCAATGAAATCTTTATAACCAAACGTATTATCACACAGTCTGCACCAGCCACCTATTTTTAAAAAGTATTTTATAAGTGTTTTAAAAGGTTCTTAAAATATTACTTTTTCCATCTCCTTCAATTTCTAAAATCAGGTACCTTAGCTAGAATGGGCCAGAACATCTGATGTGCCTGAGCTACACTTGGAGCACCAGAGAAAAATAAAATGTTAATAATGGTCTGTCCACCTCATTTATACCTCTGCACCTTCAGCCCCTGATCCTGTGCTACTGGATCAGTGGAGGCCTGCTCAGCCAAGGGTAAAAGTTAGAGTTGCCCTTAGGTCATTCCGTTGGAGCAAAAAGTGATTTGCCTCATTCTTCCTTTGCACAGAATGCCTGCTACTCCTTGGGGAAGCCAGAAGCAGGTGTCCTAGCACCATCTTTGGCAGGTTTACATTTCCCTACACAAGAGGAATGCCCATATGGATATTTAACCTAGTTCACTGTCCTGTTTGCACCATCAGTTCAAAAGTGGCTCTGAGTCAAACTGCATGGTCCCCAGAGGAAAAGAAATGACATAGCCAAAAAAAAATAATCCAGTAAAAGTTACTTAAAATCAATTTCCACTATATAATTATGTTGCAATTTTAAGATTTAATATGTCAGGACAATCAAGGTAGGAGCAAGTTCCATATCCTATTGGAACTGGGATTCTCTTCTTTCCAGTCATGTAAAGCTTTAGTATATCTTTTTCAAGTAGTGTCCCTATGAGTGCTGTAGGAGAGGTAGAATCCATGCACCTGGGATTGGAGATTTTCAGTAGCAGTGTCTGTTGGGCTGCAAATGTGCTCCTTCCCATCTCGCGCTGTGAGGTGCGTCCATTTAGCGCTGTGCGGTCTGACCACCCTCAATTCCTTCTCACTCGCCCTTGGTCTGGGATTGAATCCCTAGCAGAGCCCTTCCTATGCCTTTAGTGCCCTTACTAATATTAAGTATCAGGGGGTAGCCATGTTAGTCTGGCTCTGTGAAAAGCAGCAAAGAGTCCTGTGGCACCTTATAGACCAGGGTTGGCAACGTTTGGCACGCGGCTCGCCAGGGTAAGCACCCTGGCGGGCCGGGCCAGTTTTATTTACCTGCTGACACGGCAGGTTCGGCCGATCGCGGCCCCCACCGGGCCGCTGTTTGCCGTCCCAGGCCAATGGGGGCGGTGGGAAGCGGCGCGGGCGAGCGATGTGCTGGCCGCGGCTTCTCGCCGCCCCCATTGTCCCGGGACGTTGAACCGCGGCCAGTGGGGGCCGCGATCGGCTGAACCTGCTGTGTCAGCAGGTAAATAAAACTGGTCTGGCCCGCCAGGGTGCCTACCCTGGCGAACCGCTTGCCAAACGTTGCCGATCCCTGATATAGACTAACAGATATATTGGAGCATGAGCTTTCGTGGGTGAATACCCACTTCATCGGATGCATGTTATGAAGTGAGTATTCACCCAGGAAAGCTCATGCTCCAATACATCTGTTAGTCTATAAGGTGCAACAGGACTCTTTGCTGCTTTTACTAGTGCTTCCATTGCTATTGTAGATCTTTCCTTTATTTATTTCTTCCCCTTACCCCCTCTTAATTTTTTTTCCTTTGGCTCTTTCCTCCCTGCTATTTTTAGATTAGCATAGGTTTCCTTTTTTTCTATGCCCTTCTCTACTGAGAAACTCTCCCTACCTGGGTTTAAGCCCAGATCCCCTGGGTTTAAGAGGTGCCTCTCCTGCCATGAGGACTGGAAGCCACAGAACTGGTCCCATCTCAACATAGAGGGAAACGTGTTGAGATGGGACCACTATTTTCTAATGCAAAAGAAATTGGGTAGATGGAGACTGATCCTAGACTTGAGGAACCTCAACAAGTTCTTCAAACTACAATGCTTCAAGATGGTCCCACTATCAACAATAATCCCAGCACTGAAACAGGGGGACTGGTTATCGGCCCTCCACCTCCAACACAGTACTTACATATCACACACTTCCCACAGGCGATTCCTCAGATTTGTCCTGAGGTCCAACCATTATCAATGCAAGGTACTATCCTTTGGCCTCTCCACAGTGCCCAGGGTATTTTCCAAAGTCCTCACAGTGGTGGTGACACACCTCCACAAACAAGGGATTGTAATACTCCCATACCTCAATGACTGCCTTATCAAGGCTCCATCCAGAGTCAACACATTTGAAGCCATAATAAAATGGACCTTTTCTCGAAACTTGGCCTCCATATAAACACGCAAAAATCAACACTAACATCAGTACAACAACTAGAGCTTATTGGTGCCCAACTAGATACTAGAGAGCCCAGAACCTTCCTCCCAGCTCACAGATTTTCTGCAATAATCAGTCTCATCTCCACCATGAAAACCAGCCCACAGATCTCTCCCAGAACTTGTCTACAGTTATTCAGCCATATGGCAGCGGCCACATTCATGGTAAAACATGCCAGATTACACAGGCGCTTCCTCCAGGGATGGCTATGAAAAGCGTATGTTCCGCAAAGACACAGCCTGAAAACTTCTCTTGTTCCCACTCAAGGACAAGGACTCAGATTGGTGAACACAACCCCAAAATGTCTGTATGGGGGTTCCCTTCCTCCAACCACTACCGTCCTTGATACTAACAACCGATGCTTCCCTTCTTGGCTGGGAAGCACATCTACAAAATCACATGGTACAGGGCAAGTGGTCCCTATCAGAATCTGTGCTTCATATCAACCTCCTAGAATTATGTGCAGTCCTCAATGGGTGCCTACACTTTATATCAATAATCAGACAAAATACCATAAATGTAATGATGGACAACCATTGCTTGCATGTTATATATCAACAGATGGTGGGAACAAGGTCCAAAGCCCTAAAATTGTGGAACAGGTATATCCAACAACAACAAAAATCAGCATTTATGCTGCATACCTATCTGGACACCAGAACATCCTGCAGACCCAGAATATGAGTGGGAGATAGACACAAGAACCTGAACAACACATATTCAGCCTCTGGAGATTCACGAACATAGATCTGTTCACCACACTTCAGAACACCAAATGCCTACAGTTCTGCTCAAATGTGAGTCTGGATCACTGGCCTCTGGGGGACAACTTCCTCCTTCCATAGGATGCATGCTTCCTCTTCTCCTTTCCACCCTTTCCTCTGCTATTCAAAGTGCTTCACAAGATTGACTCTGGCTTATTCCAGTTGTTTCTCATAGCCACGACAGATATGGTATCCCTACTTCTTGTGCATGATGGTCTGTCCACCGATCACCCTGCAGTTGTCTCCATACCTACTCTCACAGGAAGCAGGCCAAATTCACCATCCGAATCTAAAACTTCTCCAGCATGGCTCCTTCATGGTTCCATGATCTGGAAATGACCTGTTCAGAAGAGGTGAAGAAATTCAACAACTCACTATACTTACGTGAAAAAATGGAAAAGATTCCAGACTTAGTGTGACACTAAACATACCTCAAAAATGAGCGCTCCTTTACCACTCATTTTGGATTACTTCCTACAGCTCAAAAGATTGGAGTGATCTACAAGCTCCGTTTATGTATATTGGGCTGCAATTACTGCATTCCACTCTAAGATAGGAGGTCAGTGGGTATCTACCCACCTGATAACAAAACAATTCCTTAAGCGCCTTCAAAATCTTTATCCTGAAGTATGAGACCCCCACCCCATGAGGCTAGGGACTTCAGCCTAGCTCTGTCTCACCAGGTCCCCGTTGGAACCTATGGTGACCTGTTTCTACATGCATCTATCTATGAAAGGTTCTAGACAGGAGGAGAGGATGAAAGAGGATAAAGTATGGGCCAGATCAGATGAGAAACATTCACATAAAAAAGAATCTGACACATCACAAAAGGGCAGACAAATAAACAGTGACAAGCTTTTAAAGTGCTTGTACACAAATGCTAGAAGTCTAAATAATAAGATGGGTGAACTAGGGTGCCTCGTGTTAAAGGAGGATATTGATATAATAGGCATCACAGAAACCTGGTGGAGTGGGGACAATCAATGGGACACAATCATTCCAGGGTACAAAATATATCGGAAGGACAGAACAGATTGTGCGGGTGTGTGTGGGGGAAGTGGCACTATATGTGAAAGAAAATATAGAATCAAATGAAGTAAAAATCTTAAATGAATCAACACGCTCCATAGAATCTCTATGGTTAGTAATTCCATGCTCTAATCAGAATATAACAGTAGGGATCTATTATCGACCACCTGACCAGGACAGTGATAGTGACGAGGAAATGCTAAGGGAAATTAGAGAGGCTATCAAAATAAAGAACTCAATAATAGTGGGGGATTTCAATTATCCCCATATTGACTGGCTACGTCACCTCAGGACGAAATGCAAAGACAAAATTTCTCGATACTTTAAATGACTGCTTCTTGGAGCAGCTGGTACAGGAACCCACAAGGGGAGAGGCAATTCTCGATTTAGTCCTGAGTGGAGCGCAGGATCTGGTCCAAGAGGTAACTATAACAGGACCGCTTGGAAATAGTGACTAAAATATAACAACATTTAACATTCCTGTGGTGGGAAGAACACCTCAACAGCCCAACACTGTGGCATTTAACTTCAGAAAGGGGAACTATGCAAAAATGAGAGGGTTAGTTAAACAGAAATTAAAAGGTACAGTGACTAGAGTGAAATCCCTGCAAGCTGCATGGACACTTTTCAAAGACACCATAATAGAGGTCCAACTTAAATTTATATCCCAAATTAAAAAAAGCACAGTAAAAACTAAAAAAGAGACAACATGGCTTAACAGCCATGCAAAAGAAGCAGTGAGAGATAAAAAGGCATTTTTTTAAAAAGTGGAAGTCAAATCCTAATGAGGTAAATAGAAAGGAGCATAAACACTGACAAATTAAGTGTAAAAATGTAATAAGAAATACCAAAAAGGAGTTTGAAGAACGGCTACCCAAAAACTCAAAAGGTAATAACAAAATGTGTTTAAGTACATCAGAAACAGGAAGCTTGCTAAACAACCAGTGGGGCCCCTGGACAATCGAGATACAAAAGAGCACTTAAAGACAATAAAGTGATTGTGGAGAAACTAAATGCATTCTTTGCTTCAGTCTTCACGGCTGAGGATGTTAGGGAGAGTCCCAAACCTGAGCCGTCCTTTGTAGGTGACATATCTGAGGAATTGTCACAGATTGAAGTGTCACTAAAGGAAGTTTTGGAATTAATTGATAAACTTAAGAGTAACAAGTCACCAGGACCAGATGGCGTTCACCCAAGAGTTCTGAAAGAACTCAAATGTGAAATTGTGGCACTATTAACTATGGTTTGTAATGTGTCCTTTAAATCAGCTTCTGTACCCAATGACTGGAAGATAGCTAATGTAACGCCAATATTTAAAAAGGGCTCTAGAGGTGACCCGGCAATTACAGACCAGTAAGTCTAACGTCAGTACCGGGCAAATTAGTTGAAACAATAGTAAAGAATAAAATTGTCAGACACATAGAAGAACATAACTTGTTGGGCAAAAGTCAACATGGTTTCTGTAAAGGGAAATCATGTCTTACTAATCTATTAGAGTTCTTTGAAGGGGTCAACAAACATGTGGACAAGGGGGATCAGGTGGACATAGTGTACTTAGATTTCCAGAAAGCCTTTGACAAGGTCCCTAACCAAAGGCTCTTAGGTAAATTAAGTTGTCATGGGATGAGAGGGAAGATCCTTTCATGGACTGAGAACTGGTTAAAAGACAGGGAACAAAGGATAGGAATAAATGGTAAATTTTCAGAATGGAGAGGGGTAACTAGTGGTGTTCCCCAAGGGTCAGTCCTAGGACCAATCCTTCCTATTCAATTTATTTATAAATGATCTGGAGAAAGAGTTCACTTGATCATTACCTGTTAGGTTCACTCCCTCTGAAGCACCTGGCATTGGCCACTGTCGGTAGACAGGATACTGGGCTGGTTGGTCCTTTGGTCTGACCCAGTATGGCCGTTCTTATGTTAACTTCATTTCTCACGGCCATTACATCTGCCTGACAGGAGGAAAAATAGATGCCTTCATGGTGTACCTTCTATACATAATCTTCTACAAAGATCGGGTCACGTTATGACCCCACACAAAATTTTTACCCAAGATACCATCCTCTTTCCATCTAAACCAGCCTCTCCACCTCCCCTTCCTTCTTCCCCAAGCCACATGAGCCAGCATGAGTTGAGGCCACGCTATTCACTTTAGATGTCAGATGAGCACTAGCCTTCAACCTTGACAGAACCAAATAATTCAGACTGTCGCCATGTTTATTCCTGTCTGTCGCCAAAAAATCAAAGGGGTCAGCCGTATCCAAATATCCTCTTTTGGAATTGTCAAGGCTGGATCCCCACTTTGAACTTTAGGGTACAAATGTAGGGGCCTGCATGAAAACTTCTAAGCTTAACTACCAGCTTAGCTCTGGTTCTGCTGCCACCATTTCAATGGATTCCATTCCTGGGAAACCTTGAAAAACCTTCACCAATTCCCTGGTGAATACAGATCCAAACCCCTTGGATCTTAAAACAAGGAGAAATTAATTATTCCCCTCCTTCCTCCCACCAACTCCTGGTGAATACATATCCAACCCCCTTGGATCTTAAAACAAGGAGAAATTAACCATTCCCCTCCTTCCTCCCACCAACTCCTGGTGAATCAAGATCCAAACCCCTTGGATCTTAAAACAAGGAAAAATCAATCAGGTTCTTAAAAAGAAGGTTTTTAATTAAAGAAAAAGGTAAAAATTATCTCTGTAAAATCAGTATGGAAATTAACCTTACAGGGTAATCAAACTTAAAGAGCTCAGAGGACTCCCCTCTAGTCTTAGGTTTAAAGTACAGCAAACAAAGATAAACACTCCAGTAAAAGGTACATTTACAAGTTGAGAAAACAAAGGAAAACTAACACGCCTTGCCTGGCTATTTACTTACAAGTTTGAAATAGGAGAGACTTGTTTAGAAAGATGTGGAGAACCTGGATTGATGTCTGGTCCCTCTCAGTCCTGAGAACGAACACACTCCCCAACAAAGAACACAAACAAAAGCCTACCCCCCCCCCCAAGATTTGAAAGTATCTTGTCCCCTTATTGGTCCTTTAGGTTAGATGCCAGCCAGGTTACCTGAGCTTCTTAACCCTTTACAGGGAAAAGGATTTTGGAGTCTCTGGCCAGGAGGGACTTTATAGTACTGTACACAGGACAGCTGTTACCCTTCCCTTTATAGTTATGACAGGAATAGATCTCAGAGTGCATCCACCTTTGCTTCCAACACCACAAACTTTGGCCCCCACCTGGCACTTGCACACACTCCATTCGACCACTATCTACCTCCAAAGCCTTTTTGAATAATGTGCTGATTATGGACAAATGCCAGCCTGGGAATTCACAGACACCTTCTGTCAACATTACGTGATCACCCATGACGCAACATCATACACCTTATTAGAACTCACTGTCCTATCCTCCTCAGTAGAGATCACTCCGAAGCTCCATCTAGGGGCACTGCTCTACAGTCTCCTACAGTGGAGCACCTGTAGGGACACTACTCAAAGAAGTTATTGATATTCTTTGAGATGTGTCCCCCTGTGGATGCTCCACTACCAGCCTTCCTTCCCTCTGCTTTGGAGCTCAAAGATAAGCTCTGTGGTGGAGAAGGAACTAAGGTAGTTGGACCGCACAGCGTTGTATAGATGCCACTCATGGCATGAGATGGGGAGGAGTGCATGTGCGTCCCAATGGGCACTGTACCAAAGATCTCGGATCCCAGGTGCAGAGACATTACCTCACCTACAGTGGAGCACCCATACATCTTGAGGAACCTCAGTTACTGCACAGGATGAATAATCCTCTCATATCTCATTGACTATAAAACCTTAAATCTCTCTCTGATCCAGGACTGAATAATGCCCATCTTGCATCTCAAGATAGACAGGGAATTACATGGCTAAATTCTGCCACGCTTCTGCACATTCAGTAGAACCTTAATCCTCAAATAGTCCCAGTGAAATTAATGGGATTATTTGCTGTGTCATTATTACAGTAGAACCTCAGAATTACGAACACCTCGGGAATGGAGGTTGTTTGTAACTCAAATGTTTGTAACTCTATACAAAAAACATTATGGATGTTCTTTCAAAAGTATACAACTGAACATACAACTTAATAAAGCTTTGAAAGTTTACTATGAAGAAGAAAAATGCTGCTTTTAACCATCTTAATTTAAATCAAATAAGCACAGAAACATGTCCTTACTTTGTCAATTTTTTTTTAAACTTTCCCTTCATTTTTTAATAATTTACATTTAACACAGTACTGTTCTGTATTTGCTTTTCTTTTTTGGTCTCTACTACTGCCTGCTTGCATACTTCTGGTTCCAAATGAGGTGTGGTTGACTGGTGAGTTAACTCTGGCGCTCGTAACTCTGAGATTGTACTGTAAATGTGAATAAATATGGAAGATCGGCCCTATGTGAGTCAGCAAAGAAAAGAGGGGAACATCTTCAGGCCAATATCTTTAAAAAATAGTTTAAACTGCTTTCATATTTGAGAGTAAACGTAGTCCAGGGAGGAGAAAGACTAGTGGGAGTGTACATGCATCAGTCAAGAGTGAATGCAAATGCAATATGGCACATGGCTCTGAAATGCATCACATGATTGTTCACCTCCACATATTGGAGGTATTTGTTTTTATTTTGATAGGTGCATATGCATATTTTATTTATACATATGCATATTTATACACACACATCTTTCAGCCTCTCTCTGTGCATGAACAGGAATTACAGAACACAAACGATATTGTAGCTAGCTCATAGTCATAACCTCGGTATTGGACAGTCATACATTCGCTATACCTTTTTTAAAAAAACTTCTGTTGTTTTCCTAGGATGATTGCTTTGAGTTGGAATTCACAATTCAATAAAATGTGTATCACAATCCATATAAAACTCAGTTAGCTTAAAAATGAAGTATTAAGCAAAAATAATAGTAAATGAAAATGCTAGAAAATATTGACTAATAAAAAAAAATCATTCTTATAAGCTTAATAGAAATTAAATATGTCCAGTGTCGCACCAGTTCAGGAATGTACCGGAGCAGGTACCAAACTTAAGTGTATGAATAGTCCCAGAGAATGAAGAGAGACAATTGATATCTCCTGAATTGGGGTCTGTTTGTGGTAATGTAATGTACTAAATTTACCTTGTAATGCCATTGATTTCAATAGTTACATGAGGAATGTGTCTCCCCCACAAATAGCAGTTATTTTTTTAAATCCAGAGCTAGTGATTTGAGCATCTTGGTAAACCTGGAGAACAATTATAGAAGGGAAGAAGGGAAAGTTGTATGTTTAAGGCATAGCTCCTCGTTGAGGTCAGAGGGAAGCTGGACTTCTCTATCCACACCATGTGGCCCTCTAGATCTATCCCTGCTGTACACAGGAGTGTGCCTGCTGTTACACCACTTCAGAAGGTGTAGGGCTATATATACCTGGGTGACTGCTGGCTAGTGGAGTGGGGTAGCTGGGGAGGGGGAAGGGTATGTTATTGCAGAGGCAGCATCAGAGAGGGAAAGAGGGTTGTGATTCATGCATAAACCCCAGAAGGTGTTCTGAAGAGTCAGAGTAGCTGGGTGGGGGTGCATTGGTGAAGACTGGGAAAGCAACAGGTACATTTGAAAGATTACCTATGGGAAGCAAATTAGGAGAACTAGAAGATCACCCAGGTTTGCCAATGAGTTATTGGGAGGCATGGGGAGTATGATAAATGTGTGGGTCAGTATCAATACCATAGAATTATCAAAAAACAGTATGCCTTACTCTAAATTGGGGGTACTTTATTCACTCGACACCTCAGTGTTTTCCTAATTGTAGACCACTTTTGGTATTTTGCATACATTTCATGTCCATTACTAAGTCAGGCTTAAGCTTCAATGTGTTGTGCATTCAGCTGTGTAATTGTAGGAAACATCTGGTATCAATCAGAACTCCTCAATGTTACATTCCAGTAATGACACCGTGTCAGCTGTGTGAAGTTATTAGGAAACATATGATGCTTGCAGTTTTGCTGATGAGCCCTCTAAATGAAATAATCTCCCTGTCCTAAATTCAGTTCTGCAAATCCCATAAATTCTTTCAGCCTCTTTTAGGTACTAGACAATTTTTTTTTATTGATTGGCAATAGCATTACATTACTGTTTTATTAGGATTGTAATGCTGCCTTGTAAAACAGTATGAAAATGTAAGGAACAGTAAATTACAGCATGCTTTAAAGTGCAAAAATATATACATCATAATACTTTAAACCATTGCAAACAAGCAAACCACTGTAAGAGGCATTACAGGATTGACATAACAAACAAGTTGTTTGTTTCACCAGCTTAATAGTATTTTCTGAAAAGATAAAATAATCTTTTGCAATACATAAAGATTTATTACCAATAATAGAGAGTACCTCTGATAGCTTGCAATATGCAATTACACTGTGATAATACCATAATATAATAAGGTATTATTAGAGTCATGATTTATTCATATTTGGTTTTCAAATAGACAAAATACTTTAATTTTCAGTTTACATACACTGGAGTCCAGTTATGTGCAGGGAAAACATGCCATGAAAAGCTATCACAAAGGAAGTGATGCAACAAATGCTCCCTTGAGTTTAAATGTTTATAGTGCCATAGCCAAACACACAGTAGTTATAATAAGCTAATAGCTAACAGAAGAAGAGGGAATGAGTACACCGGAAATATCATCCATAAAAGTTATTGTAGGAGCTTTAAAAATCATAATTTTAGTGTATGGCATGCCAAGCTTAAACAGTGTAGTTACTGGTTAATTTTCTGATTTTTGTTCCTTAACTATTCTCAAAGGCCTCAGTCCAGGAAAGAATTTACGCACTCATTTAACTTTAAGCACAAGTAGTCCCCTTGTCTGGATCACAGCTAAATGGTGAAATTCAGTCCAGTGAATAAGGGTCATACAATGCCTCCCACACCATTTAAGCCCTTAAACCCAACTCTTTGGGACCGGGACTGTGCCTACCACTATGGTCCACATACCACAAACACATAAATGACACCACTGAACTCCGTTCTACAATGGTAGGATCCCTCTCCACCCATCTGCACCATGGAGTGGAGCGCAACTCTTTCCCCAACTTTGCTCCAGCAGCTTCTCTCTGTTACCAGTACAGCATGTGCAGCTATTGCTGTGGCAAAGGCAACATGAGCCCAGAACTGAAATAGTAATTTTGGCAGGCTGCCACAATTTTCTTGTCAAACCCATGTGAGAAGGGAAATGGCAATTTTCAACACTATTTCTCAGCCAAACCTGAATGGAATTTCACTGGACAAAGAACAGGCATTTCTGTAGCCCAAGAGGATTCCCCCAAAGGCTTTCTGCAAACAATGCAGGTGTGAGAGTTTCATAAAGAAAAGGTTGGAGGTACTCTTTATTAATAAAAGTGTTAAGCAATCTAAGCATAAGAACTAATACCAGTTCCGTCCTGGATGTAGGAACTGAGCTCTATTGGGATTCCCAGAATGGCTGCATGTAGCAACTGGGGGGTTAGGAAATAGAACTCTGGGCACAATGAACCCATAGTAGCAGGCACAGAATAGCAATCCTGGTGAGGAATGAGAAGATTCATCCTTCATTTTTCCCTGTGGCAATTCCCCTGTGTTACTCAAGTTGGGTGCCAGCAAAAGGCTGAAGGGATTAATTGGACCTCAGGGCAAAGATTAAAACATATAGAAAAACAATGAAACCCTGTTTAAAGAATTAACTAACCCTTCAAAAAAGCCTGAGACCTTTTTATAGTGATTCTAATTTCTGTTTTTCAGATTGTTTGCAAAGAGCTACAAAACCCACACGTTCCAAAAATCTGTATCACCTCCATAACAGTTGCTTTCCCCATACACAGAATTCCTTTAATCAAAATGGCCCCAAAAATCGAATCCATCTTTGGAAGCAGCAAGACATGGCTGGGAATTTTCCACTGGGAAAAATTTGATTTTGTTATTTTTTTTCAATTTTATATTAGGAAAAATCACAATTAAATATTTAATTTGGGGTCAATTTGAACTGAAAAAAAAAATTCCAATTTACTGATCTGAAATGTTTCATTTAAAATAAATTAAAAAAAAACTGCATTTCCTTATGGTTAATTGTCTTATGGTAATTCTAGAACCAGCCCCCATTCTCTATCAGCTGGGATCCCTGGTCTATGACATCACCCAAAATGCAATGCAGATTTTCTGTATGTGGTTAATCATTCATGGGAGTCACATGATTCAGTGTTATGTCAACAAACTAAAATGAAACATTTCAATTTTAAGAATGTTGAAATGTTTTGTTTCTACCTGAAAAACAAAATATTTGAACATGTTTGAATCACACTTTTTTGGAGATTCCAGTCTGCAGAAAATTTTGAAATTTCAAGTTTTTATTCCATTTTGAGAAGAAAACAGGATTTAAAGTGTCAGAATTTCCAAATTTCAGTCAGCTCTAGAAGCCACCAAAGCATTTTGTCCACAATATGTATTTCTCTGAATATTGTCAATACTTGACATTAGTAAAGCCAAAGACCTCTCGGTAATGGGCTGCTTCCTTCTCTTCTCAAAGTGTTTTGTAGAAATAACAGCAGAGAGGTTTTTTAAAGGAGGGGTACGAAAGAGAAAGTGGCTTTGCAGATTTTATAGGGAGCTAGGAGAAAGTGTGACAGTATTTGAAAGAAAGTTGGACAAATAGGCAATGAAACCTGACAGAGTGGAGATGGAGGTCAACAGCTCAATATCGTATACAAGATCACAGCTATGATGAGGTTAAGCATTTGATGCATTGGAAAAGGTGGAGCCAGTGGAGAGTTGTGAACAGAAGAGTGATCTTTGCAGTCATGTTTTGAATGGATTTTTTAAAAAAGGCAGGTTAGGGGCAAAATGGCAAAGTTATAAGATAATGAACCTCTGGGAAGATATTTTCTATTCCCTTTTCCCCCTACAGTCACCTTTTTGGTCAAGCAAGGCACTTTGTGTTTGTTTGTTATTAAATGTTTTGTATACAATAAAACAAAGGATGTTTGATGCAGCCAAGTTAACATTGCTGCTGAAGCCTTGGTCTTTGTATTTTTGGGGGGGGGGGGGGGGAGGCTTTGGGGGATTTCAACGGTGCAGCTGTAATGTTGCATTAATATTCTATACTCTTTTATATAACGAATATACAAATGGAATTCAAAAGTTTTATTATTGGGCTGTTCTTTGTTAATTCAGGGAAGCCTTGGATGCTCTTGTGCCTCTAAATATTGTGCAGGAGATAACACCCACTCAAATGATATTGTGCAATAAATAATATAAAGCTAAAGATGGATTCATGTAACTTTTCTAATGCTTTGTGATGATCTAGCCTCCCTTTCACAGCCTTGTCACCAAAGGATGTAGTGAACTAATCATAAAATGACCAAAAGCAATTGGGCTCAATTGTTTTAGATTTGTGTTGGCTTTTCCAGATATTAATTAAAACCCATAGTCTTTGATGTCCCTTTGTTTATTACCTGTTTTTTAATCAATGGTTATTTAACATTTCTTAATCCATTAATTACTTAAAATGAGCAGCCCTTACTGGGATACCTTAGCAGTTACTGTCTCCTAGCAACAGAATTTCCTCCAAAGCTGACCCTTGTCATCTCCTAAGGTTCGGAAAAAGCTCCCACAGCCTTTCCACAAATTTATATTGAAACTTTGAATCAACTCCTTTCTTTGTATAAGTTTGATTCCCTATCAAAAGGGTCTAATTTATTTCCTGAATTGCCCAAGTGACTACAGTATCAAACAGAATATAATTTTAGATCCTAAACTATATCACCAAAAAATGGAAAAATACTCTTTCACAAACATATCAAGAGGCTGTAGCTTTGTAGGCTGTTTCTTAACTATCCATAAGAACAACCACCCTGCGGAAAATTAGTGGAAATTGTCTCACTGTAATTTTATTGAGTCCAGGTCTGTATAACACTCTTGATGCTACCTTAATACAAATAAATAAGATTAACCTTAATATTTTATGAGTGTCATTACATACAGCAGCAGTGTGTGTTTGAACTTTATAATGAGAGGGAAGGAGATTTTGCTCTTGAAGTAGCTG
This sequence comes from Trachemys scripta elegans, assembly GCF_013100865.1. Lineage (NCBI taxonomy): Eukaryota > Metazoa > Chordata > Testudines > Emydidae > Trachemys > Trachemys scripta. Next base: position 169,543,970 of record NC_048298.1, on the reverse strand, counting down.
TAGAGCATATTGAAATATATAATGATGGGTTGCAGTTTCCTGAGTGTATGAGCGCTTAGAAAAACTGGGAGTTTAGGTTAAGTTGGATAGATAGGATAGATTGAATTTGGGTTTGGGATCAAGGATACAGCATCACTGAGAAAATATTTTGTCCACTTTAATTGTTGCCGAGTAGCAGTCAGAGCATCTCTCAGTGCCAGCCTTATAATGACAATGTTAAATAGATGGGAATGAAAAGGAAACATTATCTGTTGTACACAGATAAAAGAAATAAGACATCGTATTTTCACTGCTTTGAAAATTCTGAGATCCACAAGTTACGTGTTGCTCATTGAGTTAACTGCCACAGTTTGCCATATTGTAGCATCATAATAGTGTTATTGTGGATAGTTCCACAGGGTACATTACTCTTTAGCACAAAGAGATTATGAGATAATATAACATATATAACATCTAGTATTTCTTCCGATCAGAGTTAGAATTTTAAAATGGATTTAAAGTGGTTAAGGTTGAAATATCCATCACAGACAATGGCAAGAAGATAATGAAATCTCCTAGTGACACCAGGATTGAGTATCAAAGTTGCATATAAAAAAAATAATTTTGCACAATCCTTATTGGGCATTTGTACCCAAAATGATTGTAATAATTCAAATTTATTTTTTCTTCTATAAAATGTTATATTTAGATTGCTTGCAACTGATACAGAGGTTTAAATGTACAAGAATTCTGACAATATAAGCATGTTCTCTGACAGTATTAGTAGTATGTGATTTCATATATTGATAACGTATTATATATTTATAGTCTTATAAATAATATTTATCACTTGTATTATACGCTATGGATAAAATGTTCAAAAGCATCTAAGTAACTGAGGGTGTGGCTTTCAATAAGGCTTAGAGGCCAGACTTACAATAATATTTTAGGTACCCAATGGAATTTATAAAATAGTCTAACTCCCATTGGGCCTAAATACCTTTGCAAATCTGGCCCTAAGCTCCTAATAGTCTTTACCTTCCTTTAGAAAATAGGATTTAGGCACTTTTTAAAATTTCACTCCATAACTCAATGTATTGGCCCAGAATCTCAGCTGTTGTGCCCCGATACTAAGGCCAGTTCTGCACCATCCCAGTGCCCAGTACAGATCGGAACTGCCTGATTCAATCTATGTCAACTTCCAAAAGCCCTACTGGGCTCTTGCAGCCAGATACTGCTGATGGCATGGCTCCTTTTCCCATGTGGTGTATGGAAAACTGTGTAAAAATTACAAGCCACCCCTTTACAAACTAAGGTACTATTTGCAGGGTAGGGGACTCTATGGATCAAAGCCAGGTCTTCAGGGAGTCAGCCTAAAGTAAGGTGCGTTGAATTATGCCTCTCTGTTTTAGGGAGCAGCCTGCTTTGTCTGTTAATCTGTTTCAGGGTTCTTGTGTATTATTGTTATGTATTTTGAGAAATAAAGTAGTGTTACACTGCAGCCTTCCACAAAGAGTATTTATGGTTATTATCTAACTTCTGTATGTATACCAAGAACATAACACCAGAGGAATTGCCCTATAAGAGTTGCTACAGCAAGGGGAATCTTCCACTATATGGTTAACTGGCTCCAGGGTACCTTTATGCCAAGATATTGGCATATATCTGCCATAATGGACTTGGGAATCAGGCACTTTAGTTTGATTGTATGAACACTATGTTCTTCCCTAGAATGCAAAATAATCCTATGCCATATATTTGAAAGCACTACATATCTAGTGGTTAAAAAGGAAGGAGAGCTCACAAATTTGGTCATCAGTGTCATAGGACAATGTTGCATTGCAAGGCTGCGTGAATACATTATGATGTGTCGTGTGCACTGAAAGTTTGTGTTGGGTTTAAACTCACAATATAGGCCATTTAAATTGCTAATTCAGCTAGTTTATTCTAGAAAGCCACTTGGTGAAAGGCAATATCCCCAGGTAAAGGGCAGGTAAGTGGACAGAGCACTATCACTACCCTATATTTTGAGAAGAAGAGTCACTGTGCAATGAAGGCAAACAGGCAAAGTGCTATTAGTGCCTTTTTCCTTAAGAGGTAGAATGTCACTCCTGCAAGCTCCTGCCTGCATTAACTCAGCTTCTGCATATAGTCTGGAAAGTGTTGTATTATTTATTTAGAAGGTCAGACAGTTCACTCAGATGCTAGTTTAAATTGGTAATGTTGGATTACTGGATTATTAAAGGAAATGAAGGGAGCTGCAGGGAAGGAATAAAGAGCAAGCAGCGAGTAAAGAAATATGTCTCCTTATTCCCTCCCAATGGATTCTCATCTCACTCTTCAACAAACAACTTTCAGTTAATTTTTTTTTTTTATAAATCAGAGATATAATGGATGGCCACAAAGTACCCGATGAGCCAGGATATGCACGACTTGGCAAGCATTGCAGGCATTTTAATGTTTTGATCTCAGCAACCTGATTCCAGGAATAGCTTTGGGAAAGATGTTTCCAATTTTACCAGTATCTGTTTTTCAAATGTATATAAATTGTATAAATTGAAGAAGGAAATTAATGATTTTTTTTTCCGGTTTCTTACTACTTGGGATACCACTTACATGGTCCACATATCCAACCCATCTATATTACTCTGCGCATGTCGCCTTGAGAGGCAAACTTAAGGAATTTAGCAGGAAAAATAAAAAGGATTGAGGCTTAAATGAGAACAGAGCTGCTTTTTATGATTCAGGCATTGCAAAAGTCCTTTGTTCTCATTTTATCTTAGATCTTTAGTACTGTATATATTCAAGTTCTAGCTGGATGGTTTTGCATCAGTATAACACCTCACCTAGTTCTAAAAGTGATGGGACAGAACTAATTTCAATTCACAGGATTTATTGCATAATATATAAGCAACAAAAATGTGTATATAAACTATCTTTTTAAAATATAGGACTGCATTTCATCAAACACATGTGCATTACATGTCATGTGTCATAGTTCTGGTTGATTTTATCTTTTTTTTTTTTTAAATTAACGGGCCACATAAATGTATTGAGCCTTAGGGCCAAAACCAACCCTTGTTTGACCCATGGAGTCACAGGAAAGGAGGGGAAAAAAAACACACTAGAAGTGCATAGATGCTGACTTAAGAACTAAGGGGGGTCTGAAATTGTTAATAAAGCTGATCTTTGATGTGGGGTAACATTGAAAACTTCAGTTTGACCACAGGGCCATCAGTATTATTTATCCTATTTAAAAATGTATTTAGTACTTTCAGAGGGATGGGTCAATTTTACTACTTTCTGCTCCGAAGTCGTCTTCACTCTCCACTTATACTTAAATAAGCAAGTAGAGGCAAATTACTATATTTCCATTCCTCCCCGCCAAAAAAAAAAAAAAATAGTTGTGTGCTTTGCCTCTGGGCACAAGTGCTGAGCAAATACAGCAAACAGATTTCATGAGTATGTTTGTGAACAAAACCAGCATATTTGCTTGACTGGTATTGGCAACCCAATTTTTATTCACTAATTCACCAATATTCCATTCTGCATGTTTTCCACAGTTAATGTATGTACAAAACAGACTGATGGTTCTGTTCTGCTGTGGTTTGTGCCATGATAGAATAGAAATAGGCATGATCACCTGCAATTTAACTGTGGATTCATCCTCATCAAAATGAAACAAAAACATGTTTTGAATCCAACTAACCTCCAGGACTCAATGACATAATTTGGCAATGAGTTCCATGAGCTAACTATGCTCTTGGGGAAAAAAATTGTATTACTTTTAATTAGTTAAAAATGAGTAAAACAAAACAAAATGAACTCTTCAGCTGTAGCCCTCTTGATTTTAAAGGAAGATAACTAATGCCAGGATATTTCCATGAAGTGGGCTCAACTTTGAAATTTTTTACCATTAACTTCCCAGGAATGCTGAAAAGCCACATTTTCCCTTAAGCTTAGGAGGTGGAGCATGTCTAAGAGGGACAGGCTATTTTATTATATTTATTATATTATATTTTCTGATAGATATTTATCTCTTCTTTGAAGTATGAGTAAATTATTATATAAATAAATTATATTGTGAATGTAAATTTGTGTAGTTGGTGCCCACAGGGAGGATGGGATAGATGAACATTTTATAAATCTAAATACACTCAAATCTCTCCTGAAGCCCCACTTCTTCCAACTGTAAATCCCCATCAGAACTTAACATGGTTGAACATTTTTTGATGAAAAATCAGTTTTGTCCAAACTAAAATACAGAACCTTACTGATTTTTTCAAATATTTCAAAGTTTGAGGATGGAATTGCTGGTCATAACACACAGGAGAAAAAGACTCTAGAATAGCCCAGTGGTCTGAAAACATCCGCTCAATGTGAAGTGGCAGTCAAAAATGCAGAATATTAGGAACCATTAAGAAAATGATACATACCAAGACAGAAAATATCATAATGCCAATATATAAATCCATGGTACACCCACACCTTGAATACTGCTGGTTGCTCCACCTCAAAAAGATATATTAGAATTTGTAAAGGTACAGAGAAGGGCAACAAAAATGATTAAGGGTATGGAACAGCTTCCGTATGAGATATTAAAAAACACCCAGTTTAGAAGAGAGACAACTAATAGGATATATGATAGAGGTCTACAAAATCATGACTGGTGTGGAGAAAGTGTTATATATTCCTTCACATAACACAAGAATCTGGAGTGACCCAATGAAATTAATAAGAAGCAGATTTAAAACAAACGTTCAAGGGTCTATCTCTAGCTCTTCTTTAGAGCTGTTCCACTTTGTATAAATAAATATTTCTTGAGTCAAAAAAAGTGAGACTAACTTTAGGATACTCACCTAGGAGGTGGGAAACAGAATTGTTGTTTTCTGACCAGCCCTAACATACTCATCATGTCCCCAAGCTTTTCCATGTCCATTCCTATCTGATCTTCCTCCTTTAGGCCCTTTCTACAATAGACAAGTATATCCTTATTCCAGCAATGACACAATTTAATCATTGCTGGATGTTGGTCATTGCTGGACTAGGCTTCTAATTTTTCTATTATAGACACAACACTAAGGCCTGACCCAAAGCTCATTGATATTAATGGACAAACTCCTACTGACTTCAGTGGGCTTTGAATTAGGTCCTTATTCCCCAATTCTGCAAATACATAGGCACACGCTGAACTTTATGCATTTTGAGTAGCTCCAGTGAGTTCAATGATACTAGTCACAATGAATAAAAGTTAAGCATATGCATGCTTTTTTGCAGAACTTGGTCCTTGCATTGCAAGCTCCTTAAGTCATGTATCATAACCTTTGTTTCAGTTTCATGTGTGGCGCATAGTATCCATTCTTAAAGCATAAAGTGTGTGGATCCAACTCCTCACTTCTCAATGTAAAATACCACTGAGCTAATCTTCGGTGCCACAGTGATATTTTCTATCTCTATCTTTCTAGCAAACCTAATGATGGAGAGCAGGAAGAGCCGTATGATGTAAATTTCCGTCACGCGGTTGACATGTCTGGGCAAGTATGGTGTGATTTTAGATTCAGCTTCCTAAATTGGCCTGAAAACAGGGTATGCTATTGCCTTTTTACTATATGGATTTGAACAGAGTTTATTTTTTCCTTGAGAGAAGAGTCTAAGAGATAATACGGGGGTTCTCTTTTCTCTCAGCAATAGCAACAGCAATCTCCACTGAGAAAGAGATGATTGCTTTGTAAAGCAGAGCAGTTCTTCGATTATCCCACGAATAATACTGGATTATGAGAGTAACAAGTTTGTACTAGTGACAATGCTCATTTTCTCTACTTTATTTCATTTTAACATGTGTCAACTAAAAGGTGCAGTTGCGAATTTCCAGCGTGCACCTCTCCCACCCCCATCCATACAAAAGGCACTGAGAGAGGGTCTTAGTTTGCACTGACTTACAGTACATGATATTTGCTTTCTACAGCCAGATTCCTTGGTTAATGGGTTGAGAAAGAGGACTGTGGAGAAATATAATTTAAAGCAGTAAAGTAGTAGAGACCATGCTGAATGACTAGTATTGTAATAGGGAATGAATAGAATTTGAATTGCCTTCTCTGCCCGTGATATGTGAAATTCTCATGGTGAAAGATTTGCACAAGTATAGTGATACAGCATGGTCTTCCTGTGTATTTTGGAACACAAATTTTGCTGTCAGATGTTCTGACTGCAGGTTAACAGCTGGGAAAGTATGTGCCCCTTTTCACCAAGGATAAGGAGGAATTTAACAGCTGGGAAGATTAGATTGGGGAAGCTTGTTACTAGAAGGTGTCCAGTGCATGGACCTTTACAACTTCAGAGCCCATTTCCAAGCTTTCCCACTGCTTGTCCCAAAAGCTTATCTTTACAGTAGGTGAAGATGCTGCAGGCATTTACGTTATTACAATTCCCATAATAGTGTTCACAGCTCTTAACCAATATTATCTATAATTTTCAATAATATACTGTTTACTCCCTTTTCCAGAAATGTTAATGAAGGTGTTAGATATGATCAATCTTAACTCCAACCCCACTAGACACTCCCTTCCAACAATTTACATTTATTGTTGTACTTAGACAGTTCTTTCAGCCAACTTTCCATAGACATTACAGAGCCCATAGCCAAGTCATTTACATTATTTTTCAGGATTTTGAAAGACAGATATGACACAGTTTATTAAAATAAATATTATATTTATCACTTTCTATTCTTCCACTACTTTGATAATTCTATTTTAACAAGTCAAGTTTGTCAGCCAGAATTTATTCTCTATAAAAAACTATTTACGGTATTGTGCTTAGTTTTCATAGTTTCATTATCCTCTAAAAGTTTGGCAGCATTTCATTTTTATTAATGTGTGGCATTATTTAACTGGGGATGCAACTGCCAGGATTCCTGCTCTTTCTGTTTTTGAAGACTGGTATGACATTTGATAGTCTTTACGCTTTCAATCTCTCTCAGGTTCTCTGTGACTTAAGAAATATAATTGTTAAAAGTGCAGTGAGTTTATCTATTAATTCTCCCAAGGCCAGATTCTGACATCCTTACTCTCACTGGTGAGCATTTACTTGTGCGAGCAGATAATGGGACTACTTGTGATAATAACAGTGAACCTCTTTGCCCCACTGATGAGAAATATAGCCCTTAATCTGATAGCTAATTCCGAAGTAATCGAACTACAGATTCCTTGGGTTTACAGGCATCTCGGAATAGTCATTTTATGTACTGTAAATGCTGAGATATAAATTTAATAGTTATTTCATATTTGGCCTTCCCCACTAGATATGAGATACTGATAAGTCTTACAAAGTAGAAATCTATTTCAGAGGCAATTTGTTTCAGGATCCTTACCTCTTTTTTTATTAGCCCACTACCATTTAAATTAGATTTAGACGTAGAAAGTACACTTCTTGTAAATATAGACAATAGCTATCGATAATATATCATATGTTATACACATTAATAGAACTAGAGATGTGTTTACACACACAAAATCCATCATTCCAAGTTATATAAACACATTTGTCATTTTGTCATGCAAGACTCCTTGTCAAAAATATAAAGGTATGCATCAAACCAGGTGTATTAAAACCAATTATCATTTACTGAATTTCCAGGCTTTGTGGAATCAGGCCATACCTTTTGTAACATTTTTTTTTTTAAGTTTCATTTGTTACATATTGCTTTTGATGTTGATTTAAGTATTTAATAAAAAAATCCTTAAAGTATTAATTCAATATTCAAAGAGATGCAATTAAAACCATAAAAATGTGAATCAGCCAGTGAGGTCTCTTCCATCACCCTGCATTTGCATTAATGAATCAAACCTCCAGAAATGAATCCCAAATCTGAAATCCAACTTTATATCTTTAATTGGATAAACCAAAATGATCAGATTTGAACATTCAGGGACTTTAGTGCTCAAACTCTGGGTGCAATCTTTTTTCCAAGTCTGGGGAACTTGGATTAAGATGGTACAGAGAGAGATAGGTTTGGGCTACAAACTCAGAAAGGTATCCAAATTAGGGATTCAGAACCATTTTCATGGATATTTGGAGCCATCTCTGATATACATGCATCACATTCAATTACATATCTATTTGTCTGTACATGATATTGCCATGTTTTCACACAAAATACTGAATTGTGGATGTGGGTTGTTTTTGTTTGTTTGTTTGTTTGTTTGTGCATATGCACAATGAGATTATATGCATTTTTGCAGGCACAGTCAATGCATCAGGTTAGAAAATTGTCCCCTCTGTAGATTTTAAAATCCCTTTATAGTATTCATAGCACAACTTGTCTAAACCTAAATTCAAGTAGTAAGGGATTCCTTTCAAGGCAACACACGTGCACAGTTTTTAAAACATGCATTATTTAGACAGTAGACTAATTACTTTGTTTGCATTCAGCTACAAATGTATAAATCTATGTTTACACAGTAAGGTTGGTTCTCGTTCTTTTCCATAGCTGAGTATTATGCTTGTAATGTTTATTTTGTCAAATAAGCTAAATATATAGAGCGTTATCAATGTTTTGCACATTGCTTTAATTTCTTTCAATGATAATGTTAATAAAGTTCAAGTTTGTGTCCAGATAGTGGTCATCAATTGAAAAATTGAAATATTTATTTTAGAAATGGCAAACTATTATTGGAGAATAAACTCAGATATCACTAACTGATATCATACTATAAGGTCAGATTTTCAGAAAACACTAGGCACATCATCTGAAAGTGAATTCCTTTAAGATGTTTCAAATTGGGCACCCAAAATGTGAGTCATCCAGAAACCCCTGCTTGCTTTTGAAAATCTTGGCCTAGGGACTCCCTATTTATCCAAATTCCATAATTTTAATCTGCCTACCTAAATCCACAATCAAGTTTAAACTAAATATATTATTCTTCTTCCGTGCCTATTCCAAACCTTTGTTGAACAGCTGCTGTATTTCATTGGTGGGGAATGTGATTCTTATATATATTTTCTCTACTATGCAGGGATGTTCTAAGATTTAAAATAAATAAGTGTTTTGGGATTCTCAGATGAAAGGTGACACAGAAGAATAATTATTATACACTGATTCTTAGATGTCATTCTAAGATGTCACATGCTCAAGAGGCTGAGAAACAGCAGAGGTGGAAGGAAAGATACTGGCCAGCATCCTCTCTCCAAACAACTACCTGTCATATATGTGGAAAAACCTATAGACTCCTCAGCCATCTTAAATCTCATCAATGACTTTCCCCCTTGCAGACATCTTCATATTGAGAGATAGCTGATGAGATGCTATTCACATTTACTGAAAATGGAAGTCTATTTTAATTTTTTTAAAATATTACATCACAGATATCTAATGTATACAAGAAAAAAGCTTCTATCATTTGAAGTGGTCATTGTGATCATCTTATGTGACTGATATTGGTGAGGACGTGAGAAAGATCAATGTATTGTCTATTGAAAGTCAGAATTCTGATTAAGTCAAAGATTTCTATGTTTAGAACCATGTCTATTGAATTATGGCCTGAACCTCAGACCACTGAAATCAATGAGAGGTTTAATTTATTGTTGTGAATAGGTTATTTCATGACAGATTTGTTTTCCTTTTGATCATTGAATTAATATTCATCCAGTCAGCATTCCAACCAGCAGGCTTACATTCCATTTGATATAATTATACAAGACCACACACAGTGTTTCTGATCACCACCCAGTGTAGTGGGAACCTCTAATGAATGAAGAGGAAAAAATAAATGTGAGAGATTCTTGTTCCCAAGTCAGGTTATCTTTTGCCAGGAGAGTCAGGAGGCATTTTGAAATATAGATTACATTTGGTGTGTCCCTAGTGGACATCTACTTAAAATCAATTTGCTGCTGCACTGCCTGGCAGGGAGTTAAGATATTCTCCTCTCCCATTTTGAACACCTAAGAAAATGAAAACAAAATTAAAAAATCCTCTGCTGCTATGATTAAAACAAAAACACACACATAACTATAATTATATAAAGAGCTCTAGATACAAATAAGGCTTTCAGAACAATAGCCTATGTCAAACCCATGTCTGTAATCCCAAATACATTCATTCATGCATCTGATATTTAATTAATCTAATTTCATAATAGCAGTGATACTCTAGACCAGGGGTCGGCAACATTCGGGACGCGGCTTGCCAGGGTAAGCACCCTGGCGGGCCAGGCCAGTTTATTTACCTGCTGACGCAGCAGGTTCGGCCGATCGCGGCCCCCACATCGCTCGCCCGTGCTGCTTCTCGCCACCCCCATTGGCCCGGATGGCGAACCGCGGCCAGTGGGGGCGGCGATCGGCCGAACCTGCCGTGTCAGCAGGTAAATAAACTGGCCCGGCCCGCCAGGGTGCTTACTCTGGTGAGCCACGTGCCGAACGTTGCCGACCCCTGCTCTAGACAATGCATTTCTTTATTATTTATTATTTCTGAGATAGTGTTTAAAAATCATTCAGTGGTGTGCATTATCCCTGTGGTAGTGTTTTGATAGGGAGGAGGGAAATGGGGAAGGAAGAGTCACAGGACTGTTTTCCTCCCGCAATAGATACACACATTTTCTCAGGATGGCTCTAGGACTCATGTCATTCTCATTTTTAGTCTTATTTCCAAGAAATGCAAGGCTCTTCATCTTTTATTTCTTAAATTATTTGACAATCTTCTGAGTCTCCCTCATCCCTGCTTGGAACTACTGTCTCCTTTTTCCAATCAAATAGATATTGCTTACTTTTCATGCTTCTTGATTCCACTACTCTCAACAAAAGTCAGATAAAGCGGGAGGTTGGGGGGGCGGAAATCAGGCACACTAGTTTGTGAAAGCCTGGATCTCTTTAAGTGCTATTGTGTCTCAGAAAAAGAAAAAATTTGACACCTCCATTTCAGCAAACTGCTCTAGGGATAAAATAAAGAATTTCCTGTATCCAAAACATATAGCAGATTGGGACCATTGCCTGGAACAAATCCTGGCCTATGCCCATTTCCTCACAAAAGTCTTCACCTATGCAGTCTCCTGAAGAAGATACCAAGATTGTAGAGCTGGAATTCCCATCCACAGAAAATTCCTAAATTTTGAATTTTCCCACAGAATGGGAATGCTTACATTTTGTGTAGAAAAAATATCAAAGATTTTCTTTTGACTTTAAAAAAAAAGATTTCCAGGCACGGAACCCTGGCAGAAAATCTGGGGCCATAGCTTCCAGGTTCCCAGCTGTGCAACACGCAGCATGGCTGGAAGTTGTCAGAAACCCCTGGGTTTCCAGGTTGCCCACTAAACTGGAAGCAAACCTGGCAGAAAACTCATGGAACACCTCAATTTCAACAAATTGACATTTTCTGACCAGCCTAGATGCTTATAAATAAAAGGTGAGTGGAGTTTCTCAATGCAGTTTCCTGGAAACCAGTGATGAGCTAATTGTTATGGATCTAATTAAAATCAGTCAATTTTGAAATGGGAAAAAAATTAGTATTACAAATTTGACATAGTTTGAGTTGGGTATGGCTGGTCAGGCTTGAGGTGCATTAGCAGAACAATATGGCGAAGTTTGTGATTTATTTGGCAAAACTCTGTCTGGCTCTAGGATGTACTAGTATACTTTCCCTTTCATGAGTATTAAAAGCTTGATTTAAAACCCACTGAAGTCTATGCAAGTTCCCTAAACTCCCTCAGATTTTTAAATGAGAACAATAATGTACTCAGTCAATTGCCTAGCTCATTCTCCTATCTTTGGAAAAAACTGGCCACAAAATCCATCATCCATATGGACCAAACCCTTTATCTGATGACTTTAGTGATTTAATAACTCGCTCTGTAAAGCTGTACCAGCCTAATGGGAGGCTCTAATTTCTCTATCAAATGGATGAGAATATTAGGAAGGGAAATCTTAGACATTATGTTGGCCACAGAATGAACATCCCCTAAAGCATAGATGAGTAATTGCTGATAAAACCTTCCAATAGCAAGGTTAAAATTCTATTTATCTGTATGGTGCCATCTGTATCCCTTGCAGCTTGAACAGAAAAGATTCTTTCCCTCAGCATTATTAGCTTTGCTAAAAAACTGGCCTTGCCTTGTTGCTCTCCTCAAAAAATAAATTGCATTGCAAAGATGAAACTATCCTTGTTATATTCTAAAGTACTTCATCTGTGAAGAAGCACTTCAATCATTTGATGACTCAACTCCTCACAATAAGGGTTTTATTTTTAAAAAAATCACTACTGCTTTCATTCAATTTCTGCAAACCTTTTCCTCTCTAAGGACTCCATAAAACAGTACCATCATTTTACATTCCCCTAATGGAGAAGTCCTTCATTATTTAATAGGGAACAGTCAAACAGGGTTCTATAAAAAAATTCAGATGGTTCTATAGAGATTAATTCTAAAACTCTATTCAAATTAGAGAATGTCTTTTTTATACAATTTATAAACTGATCTATGGAATTATCTATATCATTGCTACCGAACTGTACAAATTAGCTTAACTTAAAAATCATATAGAAAAGGAATTTTTTCAATTAAATTCTATAACATTTTACTATAAATTGTTGCTCAAATTATGTCAAAAAACAGCTTCCAAAGCATTTTGATCTGAATGGAATGAAAGGGGAAAAAATACCCCCTTGAATTAGGATGAAAAATTAAGGCAGAAACATGAATTAATGTGCAGACCTAATTATACCTTAATGAATTATTTTAATAATTTAAAAAAAGATGCAACAAAGGGCAACTGTTTAATGGTATTGAAATCTGTTCCTTAAGGGTCTAAGTCAAAGCCCATTACAGTCAATAGGACTTCAGTGGCCTTTGGACTAGGTTTTTCAGGACTGATATCTGTGTAAGCTCAAAAGCTTGTCTCTCTCACCAACAGAAGTTGGTCCAATAAAAGATATCACCTCACTCCCGCTGTGTCTGTAATTTTATCCATGGATTGTTGGTCGTAAGAAGACTCTGAGAACACTTCATGGGGATGGGCACACTCAGTGAGGAAGGGGAGCAGGATTCGGCTCCATATGGTTGTGGTGCAACTGAAAGGTACTGTTTACTTTTTTCCAATGCTTTTCCCTTTAAAAGTGAGGCAACTTACATTTTGTTTTTCAGTTTAGATGCACAAAGTGTTCTCTGTCTCTCTCTCTCTGGAAGACTTTGGGTCAGATCCTCATCTGCCTCATATGTCAAGTGGCATAGCTCAGTTAAAGACAATGTATCTACCCCAATTTACACAAGCTGCAGAGCTGGTCCTATATATCTTTTGTGTTCATTTTGTTACATACCTTTAATCTGAACTATATCATTGAGACTGAGAAACAGAAATACATGTGTTGCTCTGTATGTGTGGACAGTAGAACAATGGTTAGCAACATTACCACCTTTACACCGGTAGCTCATCTGTTATGTAGAAAGTCAGTTTGAAGCCAATACCAATAAAGATTGTTAAATGCTTGGGTTTGCCAATAATTCTATAGTCTTTTATGAGGGGTTCAAATGAGCAAAAATAGGCTGCTCACAGATTTGATAAGACAAGCAGAAAGCAGACCAGGACACATTCCTTAGACAGTATGTGTATATATCTGTAACAAGTCATTTTCATAGGTGCCCACTCTGTGAGTGCTCCGGGGCTGGAGCACCAACAGGGAAAAATTGGTGGGTGCTCTGCACCCACCGGCAGCCAAGCTCCCCACCCCCACTTCTCCTCCCAGTGCTTGCCGACGCGAAACAGCTATGGGAGGGAGGGGGGAGGAGTGGGAACGCGGCGCACTCGGGGAAGAGGCAGGGCCGGCACAGGGATTTGAGGAAGGAGTCCAATAGGGGCAGGGAGGTGGCAGAGTTGGGTCGGGGACTTTGGGGAAGGGGTTGGAATGGGGGTGGGGTAGGGGAGGGAGGAGGCAGGGCAGGGGTGGATCGGGGTGGGGGTCGAGCACCCACCGGCGCCAGAAGAAGTTGGCACCTATGGTCACGTTGACCTTTAAATATACCTTTAAAGGGTGGACCCATTGCTTCTGTTACTGTTTCAGCCAAACCCCAAAGCATTCTGGGGTTGTAGATTCCAGAGGGACTTACCAGAACCATGCAGAAGAAACTTTGTGAGGGGAAACATGAGCAGACAGGGAAGCAAGCATAAGAAGTAACCCCATAAGAGGCGGGAAGTGAGAATGTTTCAGACTAGAAAGGATGCCTGCTTCATTGTTTAGGACCTCATGGCTGATGACTGTGGTAGAGGGAAGGCACCTGTTCTCCTATGCTTCAGTAGTGCCACCTTGAGGTAGTGGTGTTACTAGAGCTAGTTGGAGAGCTTGTTGATTTGTTTTCCCAGCAGGAATTTTTGACTTTTGATTAGAAAACTGAAAAGTTTTCATAGACCTGTGTTTTGCCCCCCAAACATGAATATTTGTGATTTTTCTATGAAAAAATAAAAAAGAAAGCAAATACTTCCCATTAAAATTTTCATTTTGTCAGCAATTCCATTTTCCATCAGTCATTTTTAACTGAAAATTTTCAATCAATCTTATTTGATACCCATTTGTCTAACCGATGCAATCACTTGGAGGTAAACTGACCAACCAGCAAGAGGGACATCATTGATAGTGAGAAGGAAACTAAGGCAGAGGCAGCACTAGATACCTGAGCAGGAAGCCATGTCTAGATTGTTGTGAATGGAAATATCTTTTTCTGAACATGTCCTGATTCCAGCTCTTTCTTGGTCAGGGCATTGTCAAAGCTTAAATCATATTTTCAAAATCTACAGTGCTTAACACTTTTCATATACTCCTACCACCACTTTGGAACAAGTAAGCTGATGTGTGTTTAGGCTGAATTTGTCTCTCTCCATTTGTTCTACTTGTTGCTTGGCTGCAAATATTTGTGAACGGACAGCATTTGTGTATGTTCCTTTCTGCAGCCTGGTTCATGTTTACATTCAATATGAACGTAGTGGCATCTTTGTATTTATGCACTGCTATGGGAGGCTACATGAACTCTTTTCCTTTCAGTCCTGGTCCAGTAAAAGATCTCTCACCCACTTTGTGTCTCTAATATCCTGGGACTAACATGTCTACAACAACACTGCATACATGGATAAAAGTGTCATTTTCTAATGATTACAAATCTGTTAACCAATGATCCATGCTGTTTGTGTAATTAACATTCACATAAATTCTTATTGGAGAAATATGTTGAAGTAAACCCTTCCACTCTGAAATAGCTATATAGCCTGACAGATCACTTCATACTAATATTCTCCTAATATGTGTCTAAATAGATACGTTTCAGTTATTTAATAGAGTTTGAGTTTCAGTTTGGAAAGTAAATATGTTACTTGATTTAGTGCGAGCTATCTAGTGTTTTATTTAGTGGCCAGAAGATTGATAATTTAGCATGGCATGTTTTTTAGAATGAAGCTCAGTTTCTTAATGTTCACTGTTACAAAACATAGTGTGTACCAAGAATAAATAGTAGGCAGCTGTGAATTATGGGAGCAATAACGAGAACAGGATAAAATTTACTGGTTTCAATTCACAAAGGTTCATACAAACCTGTTGGTTCATGCAATTTGTTTTGGTTTTGATCAGTATGGGTTCACATTCCCTGAGCCTTATATTGAATCTCAGGTTTGATTGAACCTTGAAATTCAAAATGAGACTCAGTCAAGCCTTCCTAGTTTTACCTGCAATTACGCTGAAACCAGGCAAAACTTTGTTTGCTTTAACACTAAACTATAAATTAGCCCCTATTTGTTTGAAAGGCTCATGAACCTTTTGATCAACATGGGCTTTTAATCTTTAACTGCTATAGATGAGGCCTTGATTGATGTACCACAAATGACTAGGCTCAATGCAAGAATTACTAGGTAAAATAGTATATATAGCCTATGTTTTATGGGAGGTCAGATTCACACATGACATTCCCTTCTCACATTAAAAAAAAAATCTATGAAAACAAAAAAATTCACATTAAGATAATTATTATATTCAATTTCAGGATCCGTCTTGCTTTAAAATGGCAATGGCACAAATGGTATTCCTTGTACAAACCTAGCCCCACTGAAAAACAGAACACAACACCAACTACTAGAATGACAAATTTGGATGTGACTGTTCCTGAGCTGTGAGTTCAAGAATGCAATAAAATTCCCATAGTTAATAAAAGCTTGACCCAAGTCCCAATGAAGTCAGCAGAAAGATTCTAACTGAATTCAACTTTGGATCAGGGCCTAAGTCAAGGAGCTTTAAGCTCCCATCCAAAATTATTGGATAACTCCCACCGTCCAGTGTTGTCATATACCAAAGGGAAAAACCTTTACCTAAACACGTCTAATAGCTTGTATAGATCTGATTAACAGAGTGCTTAAAATCATACATTTGTTGGGTATCCAGCTGGACCAAGGTAGACTCATAATGGGATTTGGAAGTCACTTAAAGGAAACAGCAGTTGGATGCTGTAGGATGGATTCTAATGAAAGACCAACTTGTATATAGGAGGCATTATCCCTAATCTGCCACCATCTGGGATACTGAAAAAGTAGATGCCTTGTGGGAAGTTCAAGGAAAAGAGTATCCAGTTTACTGTGAAGACACATGATACGTGAGAAAGAACACCATGGATTCAACTGAGGAAATTCACAGTTAAAATCTCTGCATGGTTTCAGTAATTGCTGTGTTTTGGCCCTATACAATATTACAAGTGATCAATTAATACACTTGTAATATTTATTATATTTCTTTATGTCTTTATTGAGTATATTACAAGATCTTCTGTACAGGCAGCTACATAGAAGATTGTTGATTTGGGGATTTATGGCACAGGCAAGAGATACAAATAAATGCTTTACATAAATCCAAATAAGTACTCTCATTAACATAACCAAAGAACACAAAAAATATACAGAGAGAGAGAGGTTTTAGGATTGCTACCATATTTACATATCCCAAAACTTATTGAAAACCAAGGTAGAAGAAATCAGTCAATGGAGCACATCAGAGAGTCCGTAACAACTGTTTCAAGAACCCAACACGCCCATATTTTTGGGAACAAAGCCAGATCCTTTATACCTCTCTTTTCTGTAACCATGAAGATATACAGCCATATTTCACCCTTTCTGTGTCCATAATAAACTTTATTCCTGCCCATTATCCATCTATGGCATTCTGGATGACCATAATTATATTTCAGATCACTGACTAAAGCAATTTGTGTCAATTGATGTCTTTAAAAAATCATATACATCCATTAGGTCTAACAGCCTATACTAAATTATAAAATATTGCAAGACACCCTCCCACAAAAAAAAAAACAATACTATTTCCAAATTACCTTTGCAAACTTGAGACATTCCAATTTATTTATTGTGATTGACTTGTTTGTTACACACAATGAGAAGGCACTATTTGGGACCTGGCGTTAAGTCCTTTGGCCTACTTAGGATAACTACAAATCAAGCCTGTCACACAAGGCCTCACACACAATAAATGCCCGTTTCTTATCATAGCCTAACACCCCTCTTATTTGTGTTTCTTACTTGCCTCCAATATGTTTCAAACTAATAGCCCTTCAAACCTATCAATATTAATATACCCCTATAAGGTTATTAAAAAGGCATGACAGGATCAGAGGTCAACAACTACATATTGTGCAGGGACTGACATCTCAGTCCCTTTGACAGGAGTCAGTCCTTAAAAAATCCACCTATCCTTTGTTGGGAATCTGCAGGGGTTTGAGCTGATCAAAGATGCTCAAGTGGCAGTAGGCTCGATGAGTCAGGTTGAGGGGGAACTTCATGGCACACAGCCTAGAAAATCATTAGCAATCACTGAAGGCCTTCAGAGATTTTAACTGTGAATTACCTTGGTTGAATCCATGGTGTTCTGACTCAGATATCATGTGGCATAGAGATATGCATATATGACACTTTCCTCTGCCCTCTCCTATGTCAACTACTGAGGTAGTAGCTTCCCTTGAAGAGTGGCCAGGCAGGAACTCCTTTCTCTGAAGTGACTATACATAAAATGCTCCCTGAGCAGCCCAAATTGAATTGCTACTGGAGCAGCAGTCCCACAGCAGTGAACAGTTTTTATCAATTAGTTGAATCTTGAGATGAAGTCACACCCGTGAATTATGAGACTGCTTCATGGGCTGCAAGCTTGGTTAAAGATGCCTTGAAATAAAACTCTAGGTGCTTTCAAATAAAAACTTATTACCCCAGTTCCATCCATTGACTTGGTTATTATCCATCAAAATTGAATCAAACACAATGCAGAAAATTAAATATGCTTTGTTCTGGTATTTATGAATGCACCAATCTCCTACTAAATTCCATAGGGACTAGAGAATTGGGCCCTTATTTTTATCAATAGGCAGAACAGAATGTAATAGAGACTAAAAGAATCCAAGGCAAATGGCAGTGTCTTGCAAATCTAGCCCACAAAAACAACTGTTGAAATTGAGTCAAAATAGGTTTGGGACACCAAGTTAAATTAAAGGGAGCCAAGGAAATGAATGAGGGGCTAATTTAGTGCCTTAACTGTTGCCAAAAATACATATATTTGCTATTTTTCAATTCTAGTTAGTAATATTTCTGCTTTCCGTGGGGACTAGTCTACCATTGTAGCATGGAGGAGTTATATGCATTCTGTCTCTTCATGCTTAATTCCTAACCTATTAGCAGATGTCTAGTCTTTTTTGTCTTTATCAATATTTGTGAAACAACAGCATAACTTAGTAACAATGAAATAAACAAACACCTTTTACAGTTTTCACTTAATTTCTCCAAAATAGGAGCAATACTATCTTTCAGCTAACTGTGAGTCTTAAGTAAAAATAATTTGTAATTCCTAAAGAGGCTACAATATTGTAGAGGGTTGAACAGCCTTTTGCAGCACTACTCTTTCTTAGCAGTTGTTGACGATGATGCAAAGTCCTAGGAAACCACTGAATCCTTAGCACACTGGTTAGCAGTCAGCTGTTTTACCTTCAAGAGTGTACAGTTTTCTAAGGTATTATAGGTCAAAAGAGTAAAGTTTCTGCTATGTCACTGTGACTGCAAGGTGACAAAGTTAACTCTCAATACTCCTGGCAAGAGTCATTCTCAGCTGAAGTAGCAAGGGGTCAGTGGGGGGAGGGGGAGAATATTATGGAGCCTAGACTTTATTTTACCTGTCTCCTAATCAATTCGAGTACATTAATAGAAAAAAATCTTCAAAAAATGAAATTCTGAAAATTTTGACTCTAATCAAACCTACCATCAGGTCAAAGGGATGTTTTCATGAAAATTTCTTCTGACATTAAAAGACATTCTATTGTCCCAACTTTAGTATCAGCTGCTGTGGAACGCAGAATGGCAACATCACTGGCCTATGAAGTCACTAATGCAATCCAAATTTTAATCATCGCGTTGTAAAAGCTGCAAAAGATACCTTAATTATGAACACTGGCATTATAAAACCAAATTCTATTTTCTGTTGAGCCTTAATATTTCAGGATTTTTCTAGGAACATATGGGAAATTCAGTAATTCACATACATTATTTTGCCAATAACTTCTTGGAAGTGGCAGAAGCATGGAGGGGCATGCTAGAATATTGCTTTTAATATCACTTAAAGTGTAACTACTGTCATTTATAGTAAGTTTTTAATACTATTCAGGCTTATGGGGTAATGTATGAACACTATTGCTTTTCAGGACTATATGACTTATTGCATTAAAGGAAAAATATCTAAAGTAGCTAATTTAAGGGATCAGTCGCTGTTAGCCCATCCCTCCTATCTGAACCCATAATCTGCTGCAGACTGTAAAATAAATTAAATGGGGAAAAGTGGCAGAGGGAAAGATTTCTTCTGCGTATGGAAAACCATATAGACTAAATCCATACAAAGTCACTTGAAAGATACCCTCAATTTAATTTCCTGTGTTTCCATACATCAACAGTAGATTACAATTTTAAGATGCATGTTACAATTACTCACAGTCCTTATCTGTAAATGAAATTCAAGAACATGACATGAACATAATGTCCTGCTAGGAGAAGCTGAGACACAGCTAATCTTCTTCATATCACACTATGTCACTGTTTCCCTTCATAAGAGAAAGACTGCACTTGCCTGAAGATATATTATGGGCCCAATTCTGTTCTCACTGGCAAAATCTTCGCTGACTTCCATAGCAGGCTCTCTGTATTTTTCACTTGTCACTAACTAGTATTTCTTCTGTGTTAAAAATTTTCACCACATTTAACAAAAATAGGTCATCTGACATACCAGCTTATAAAGCAGGTAATATGTTTTGATTTAAACAACACATAAAAGAAGGCCTATTCTGGGTTCTAGGATCCCTTGCTAGCCCATAAAACCACAAAATCATTAAACAGCAAAAAAGAACCACATGCTCTTCTTCTACTAAATAGATACAACCACTGCACAGCAAAACACAATAAAAACAAATCTCCTTCCCTTCAGCCACCAAATTCCCAAAGGACACACCACACCCACTCATCAGCCTTCCCCAAATGGCTTCTCAGAAAGAAAGCCTTTGCAGCATGACACCAGGTCAGCACATTGGAGCTATTCTGGACTCAGAAGGAGAGTGAATTTCAAAGTCAAGAGGTCTTCATGGAGAAATCCCTGTGAGCACATCCTTCTCTTATTTTGAGGGGACCCCAGCATGAGTACTCTGCTGATCTCAATTGCAGCAGTAGGGCCGAGAACAACATGTGTACTCTCAGAGGTACATCTCCACTGCACACTCCTTACAGCAGCATGTAGAGTACATACACTGCAGGCCCCCTAGCATAAGTATAAATAGCAGTATAGACGGTGAGGCACGATTTAGGTGAGAAAAGACATGTCGGAAACTTAGAGTATATGCACTATATGGCTCTCTACACAGTCAAGCAGTGCTTCCCCCATCTACACTGCTATTACTAGCACTATAGTGTCCTGCTGTCTCCCCACTTCTGGAGTCTCTCCTTCTCACAGGGAAAGGCTCCAGGAGGGGAAGGTGGTGGAGAAAGACTTGGACCGCTCCCTGCTTCTGAAGACTTTCCCTGATGCAGGGAAAGACTCTGGCAGTGGGTAAAGGCTCTGACAGTGGAGAGGCAGCAGGAAAAGGCTTTGGGAGATGCCTCCCACCATGAAAAGCTTTCATTCCTGGAGTGTAGATACACCCCACAGCATGGATGCAGCCTGCTTCACACTACATGTATCTGCACATACACTACATGCTTCCAGCAGTGTAGACAAAGCTTCAGGTAAGATAGTCCCAGTCTGCTTAGCGCTTTAAGTCAAAATCAACATGCTAAATTCCACTCAGAAGCCAATAGACAGCAAACAAAGATCACAGAGCCTGGTGTCGTGCTCATAGTAGACTACCCTGCTTAGCAAACAGGCTGCCACATTTTTCTCCTAACTTTCACTTCAAATGGATTTAAGGTGCATCCCTATTTTACAAACATCCAACCTAGAGGAAACAAATGGTCTGGATCACGGTAACCACATCTGAGAAAAGAAAGGATGGCTCTTTGCCAGACAGATAGCTCTTTGCCCTTCCACTATTGGTAATCTAAAAACAACTCGGAATCTAACCAAACCCCCAAGTTGTGAAGTTTGGTAACAAATCACGACTGAATTAAGAGGGATACTTGCCGTACTAAGCACTATCAATGGTCAGTAGTTTTCAGGATTAGGTCCACAGATCCTAAACTCTCCAGGAAGATACAAGCCAATAAGATGCCCCATCACAGGTAGTTTATGTGTCTTGTATTACCACAGTATTTGAGCACCTCACACTCTAACAGAATTATCCTGATAACACCTGTGTGAGGTACGGAAGTACAGATAGGAACTGAAACTAAGGCCTGGTCTACACTGGGGGGGGAGAAATCAATCTAAGATACGCAACTTCAGCTACGAGAATAGCATAGCTGAAGTTGACGTATCTTAGATCGACTTGGAATTGCTTACTTCGCATCCTCGTGGCACGGGATTGATGGCCGCAGCTCCCCCGTCAACTTTGCTTCCGCCTCTCACCGAGCTGGAGTTCAGCAGTCGACGGGAGAGCAATCGGGGATCGATTTATCGCTTCTACACTACACATGATAAATTGATCCTCGATCGATCGCTACCCGCCGATCTGGCGGGTAGTGTAGACGTACCCACAGAGACTAAGGCACAAATTCTCAAAGGTACTTAAGCACCTAACTGCCATTGAAA
Source organism: Trachemys scripta elegans (assembly GCF_013100865.1). Classification (NCBI taxonomy): domain Eukaryota; kingdom Metazoa; phylum Chordata; order Testudines; family Emydidae; genus Trachemys; species Trachemys scripta. The sequence goes on along the minus strand of NC_048298.1, from coordinate 169,521,766 downwards.
TCAAGTGACTAGCAACTTATCCACTAAAGTCACACAGGAAATCGGAGGCACAGAAAGGATAGAATCTTAGTCTCCCAAATCCCAAGCTCACATCAAGCACTCAGCCATCTTTCTTCTCCTGTTTGGACGCTGTATAAATAATAAGTAAATAATACATGAAGTACAGGCAGATTTGGGTACGTGTTTGAGCTAGTTAACTAATATTGCTCAGCCTGGTGACTTCAATTAAAAATATACACATTATTGTAACATACATATAAAACCAACAAGTACTCAAAGTTTTCTATTGTAAGCTTTGCCTACAATTCAAAATATATAATGATTTATACCACTTTGTAATATTCTGCATGTATGTTTTTGGAATTTGCCATAAAGCGTGCACTGCATATCGTATTTACTGAGTGGTTTTTCTCCTGCAAGTGGTAAAGTAATCTGGAATATCTCCAAGTTTTATATTTTTTTCTCCTTCACACTTTTCGATTTCTGTCAGTCTCCAGGTGATTGTCACTATGATACTTGATGCTACCTGAAGATATCTACCGTATGCAGCTTGTTTCTCAAATCCATGTTAACTTCTTATTGATCACGGGTTGTAGGGGGTTCTTTCCCGGTGTTTTGGAGGAGAATCTAAGGTAACCCTAATTAACATCTTGTTATGTAAAGATATTAACAAAATGAGAGAATAGAGAATATAAGCCATTATTACCCATCTAGTCCAGTAGCCTTCCTCCAGGGAAAAAAAAACCCCTAGAAAATTGCAGAACACTTATAAACATACCCAACACACCATCACAGAGACAATCTGGAAATCCCAAGGACAGACCCATGAAAGGGTTAATATAATAATGTACTGGTGTGACCAGGTGCCTGGATGGACCACTCTGAGAATGCTACATTCAGGGCAAGGAATGGGGCAGATAATCCCGCAAACAGGTGGTTTATTCTATAATTAGATTCACTAAGCCAGTAACAAAACAGCTTCTGTAATACCACACTGGTCACCAAGGAGCCAGACACAGTCCTCTTTAAGCATTCCAGCCCTTGACAACCAGATTCACCATATGTAAGATTCACAGATTCTAGGACTGGAAGGGACTTCAAGAGATCATCGAGTCCAGTCCCCTGCCCGCATAGCAGGACCAAATACTATCTAGACCATTCCTAATAGACATTTATCTAACCTACTCTTAAATATCTCCAGAGATGGAGATTCCACAACCTCCTTAGGCAATTTATTCCAGTGTTTAACCACCCTGACAGTTAGGAACTTTTTCCTAATGTCCAACCTAGACCTCCCTTGCTGCAGTTTAAGCCAATTGTTTCTTGTTCTATCCTTAGAGGCTAAGGTGAACAAGTTTTCTCCCTCCTCCTTATGACACCCTTTTAGATACCTGAAAACTGCTATCATGTCCCCTCTCAGTCTTCCCTTTTCCAAACTAAACAAACCCAATTCTTTCAGCCTTCCTTCATAGGTTATGTTCTCAAGACCTTTAATCATTCTCATTGCTCTTCTCTGGACCCTTTCCAATTTCTCCATATCTTTCTTGAAATGCGGTGCCCAGAACTGGACACAATACTCCAGCTGAGGCCTAACCAGAGCAGAGTAGAGCGGAAGAATGACTTCTCGTGTCTTGCTCACAACACACCTGTTAATACATCCCAGAATCATGTTTGCTTTTTTTGCAACAGCATCACACTGTTGACTCATATTTAGCTTGTGGTCCACTATAACCCCTAGATCCCTTTCTGCCGTACTCCTTCCTAGACAGTCTCTTCCCATTCTGTATGTGTGAAACTGATTTTTCCTTCCTAAGTGGAGCACTTTGCATTTGTCTTTGTTAAACTTCATCCTGTTTACCTCAGACCATTTCTCCAATTTGTCCAGATCATTTTGAATTATGACCCTGTCCTCCAAAGCAGTTGGAATCCCTTCCAGTTTGGTATCATCCGCAAACTTAATAAGCGTACTTTCTATGCCAATATCTAAGTCGCTAATGAAGATATTGAACAGAGCCGGTCCCAAAACAGACCCCTGCAGAACCCCACTCGTTATGCCTTTCCAGCAGGATTGGGAACCATTAATAACAACTCTCTGAGTATGGTTATCCAGCCAGTTATGCACCCACCTTATAGTAGCCCCATCTAAAATGTATTTGCCTAGTTTATCAATAAGAATATCATGCGAGACCGTATCAAATGCCTTACTAAAGTCTTGGTATACCACATCCACAGCTTCTCCCTTATCCACAAGACTCGTTATCCAATTGAAGAAAGCTATCAGATTGGTTTGACATGATTTGTTCTTTACAAATCCATGCTGGCTGTTCGCTATCACCTTACCACCTTCCAAGTGTTTGCAGATGATTTCCTTAATTACTTGCTCCATTATCTTCCCTGGCACAGAAGTTAAACTAACTGGTTTGTAGTTTCCTGGGTTGTTTTTATTTCCCTTTTTATAGATGGGCACTATATTTGCCCTTTTCCAGTCTTCTGGAATCTCTCCCGTCTCCCATGATTTTCAAAAGATAATAGCTCAGATACCTCCTCTATTAGCTCCTTGAGTATTCTAGGATGCATTTCATCATCCCTGCAGGTGACTTGCAGGCATCTAACTTTTCTAAGTGATTTTTAACTAGTTCTTTTTTTATTTTATCTGCTAAACCTACCCCCTTCCCATTAGCATTCACTATGTTAGGCATTCCTTCAGACTTCTCGGTGAAGACCGAAACAAAGAAGTCATTAAGCATCTCTGCCATTTCCAAGTTTCCTGTTACTGTTTCTCCCTCTTCACTAAGCAGTGGGCCTACTCTGTCTTTGGTCTTCCTCTTGCTTCTAATGTATTGATAAAAAGTCTTCTTGTTTCCCTTTATTCCCGTAGCTAGTTTGAGCTCATTTTGTGCCTTTGCCTTTCTAATCTTGCCCCTGCATTCCTGTGTTGTTTGCCTATATTCATCCTTTGTAATCTGTCCTAGTTTCCATTTTTTATATGACTCCTTTTTATTTTTTAGATCATGCAAGATCTCGTGGTTAAGCCAAGGTGGTCTTTTGCCACATTTTCTATCTTTCCTAACCGGCGGAATAGCTTGCTTTTGGGCCCTTAATAGTGTCCCTTTGAAAAACTGCCAACTCTCCTCAGTTGTTTTTCCCCTCAGTCTTGATTCCCATGGGACCTTACCTATCAGCTCTCTGAGCTTACCAAAATCTGCCTTCCTGAAATCCATTGTCTCTATTTTGCTGTTCTCCCATCTATCCTTCCTTAGAATTGCAAACTCTATGATTTCATGATCACTTTCACCCAAGCTGCCTTCTACTTTCAAATTCTCAGCGAGTTCCTCCCTATTTGTTAATATCAAGTTTAGAACAGCTTCCCTCCTAGTAGCTTTTTCAACCTTCTGAAATAAAAAGTTGTCTGCAATGCAGTCCAAGAATTTGTTGGATAGTCTGTGCCCTGCTGTGTTATTTTCCCAACATATATCCTGATAGTTGAAGTCCCCCATCACCACCAAATCTTGGGCTTTGGATGATTTTGTTATTTGTTTAAAAAAAGCCTCATTCACCTCTTCCACCTGGTTAGGTGGCCTGTAGTAGACTCCTAGCATGACATCACCCTTGTTTTTTACCCCTTTTAGCCTAACCCAGAGACTCCATCTCCTATGTCCATGTCAAGGCTGCTTCCCCACTTTGAACTTTAGCGTACAAATGTGGCGGCCTGCATGAAAACTTCTAAGCTTAACTACCAGCTTAGAACTGGTCCGCTGCCACCATCCCAAAGCTAATTCCCTTCCCTGGGTAGCCTTGAGAGACCTTCACCAATTCCCTGGTGAATACAGATCCAAACCCCTTGGATCTTAAAACAAGGAGAAATTAACCATCCCCCTCCTTTCTCCCACCAACTCCTGGTGGATCAAGATCCAAACCCCTTGGATCTAAAAACAAGGAAAAATCAATCAGGTTCTTAAAAAGAAGGCTTTTAATTAAAGAAAAAGGTAAAAATCCGCTCTGTAAAATCAGGATGGAAAAATAACTTTATAGGGTAATCAAACTTAAAGAGCTCAGAGGACCCCCCCTCTAGCCTTAGGTTCAAAGTACAGCAAACAGAGATAAACACTCTAGCAAAAGGTACATTTACAAGTTGAGAAAACAAAGATAAACTAACACGCCTTGCCTGGCTGTTTACTTACAAGTTTGAAATATGAGAGACTTGTTCAGAAAGATTTGGAGAACCTGGATTGATGTCTGGTCCCTCTCAGTCCCAAGAGCGAATGACTTCCCAAACAAAGAGCACAAACAAAAGCCCCCCCCCCCCCCCCC